>NW_015150612.1:0-1714 GCF_000732505.1 Cyprinodon variegatus
TTGAATAAGATGTTTCTCCGTGCCTCTCTGCTGTGGTAAGTTAAAGTACAAACAAATTGTAGTTTTGTGTGCGAGGCAACAAAAAAAAAAAAAAAAAAAAGACGGAAAGCAGAAATCAGCATCTGAACCCTCAGGGCTAAGCCCCTGATATCCTAGAATCCTAGATCCACCTCTGCCACCAAGCACTCTGAAACACCATTAAATACATTTTAAACTTACCAGATAGTTGACTATATTCTTTACATTTACTGATGTACACATTCAGACAGCCCATCAAGGCCCCGTGGGATTCCACATTGCTACACATTTCATGGACAAGAAAAGTTATGAATGTCAAAATGATTGAAGATATCTTCACTCTACTTTATGGCTGCCAGTCCAATGTTTGGCTAAAAAAAAAAAGAAACATTGAAGTTATTTAAATAAATTTACATTCACCCAAGGATCCCAGAAAACAAAAGAGTCCTATGCGTGATAGGTTCATTGGGTTGAACTATGGAATTTGACTGAAAAGGTGACATTTTTAGCAGTTTGTTCTATGTCAAAATGAGTCTAACCTGTTTAATATGGAACATAGCAATCTAATCCCCATATCATGGTCATTTGGTGGTACTGTAGGAAACCTTGTAAGGACCAACTGCTGGAGAAGTTCTATGGTGTAATGCTTAGCATTCTGGACTCTGAATCAAGCAATCTGAGTTCAAATCACAGTAGGACCTTCTTTCTTCACACCATATCACTCACTCACTCATCAGACACACCAAAACTACAGCAAAGAGCAGTCAAGATATCCAGACAAAGGCTGTGCAGTCAAAAAATCTAAATACACCAATTGATACACACACACAGTCCAGTAGAGATGGGAAGAAAAAAAAGATGTTAGAACTGTAAATTTACAGTCATATATTTAAATCAATCTTTATATATGTATGTATATATATATTTTTTTTACTTTACAAGGCTGCACTTTAAAAAAAGATGAAATTGTCCAGAGAGCTGTTCCTAACTAAATTTCTTATTGTTTTAAACCTGTGTAAACAAAATGGCAAATAAAATCTGTCTAAGTCTAAGATGACTTCAAAGCAGGAAGAAGGAGAAGGGAAGTCCACTATTTCAGAATGATAAACCTCACTGGGCGTTGGCATTGGCAGAGAAACTGGCAGATGGATTAAAATTCAACAGGAAAACAGATAAAAATAGGAAAATACTAAATACAAACTATGTGGATGAGAAGATGTAACATACAGCAGAATGGGTTGTTGAGTGTTTCAGAAACTCTTTCATTTCGGGCAAAAGTTCCAAAAATCTTTGGAAGAATCTGCCATCAGCCACCAGACGTCGGTGTGCAGCAACAGATCAGGGTGGTCTGCACCTGCCTCCTTGAGCTGGGCAGGAATAAACTTCTCTGTAAACTCCTGGCCCGAACAGAGCAAGCTATCTTCATCACAACGTCCATGACATGCTTCATATTTAAAATATTGCCGCACAGCTGTTGTCGATGAATGATGCAGCGGTAGCTCCAAAGATCCGGGAAAGTTTCAGACAGCTTGAACAGAGCAACGAATCCAGCAGTGCGCCCAACCATAGATGGAGCCCCATCAGTTGTGATAGATGTCATTATCTCATTATCTCTGCAGATTCCTCTTCGTGCTTCAGAGTAACAACCTAGCAACCGTGGCTAACCATGCCCAGCAATCAGCATGCAGAAAAAAAG
>NW_015150612.1:5785-7514 GCF_000732505.1 Cyprinodon variegatus
ATATTGACGAAAATCCCACTTTTCATGCAGTGCAAAGCACAGAAGCAACTTTAGTTTTGAAATATAATTCCTTGTGGAGTGTCTGTATATGAGGTGCCTTTTAATAATTTTTTGTTCAATGTTAAAGATAAAACAACCTTGCACTTCCTTTAATTGCAAGATTTCTTGGAATTTTTTTCCCAGGCTTTAACTATGGTTTTACCAAAATTATCCTTAGAGCAGTTTCTCACGTCCAATGTATGCCTCAAGGAATATGAGAAAATCAAACCTGTATGAAATTCATTCAGCCGCCGTAAGGTGGTCATGGCCAAATTGCTCAGTGGGCATGCACAAATAAGATTTCTTCTTCCTCCTCTCAGATAAAAACACAGAAGCATGGTGGGGATGCGAGGGAAATTGACAATCTGTAGTACCCACGTTTGCTCAGCCATGTCTTTGTCCAAATATGTTTTGCCTTTTATTTTTAGGGCTTTCAGGACACAAAATTGCACAAATTGCCAAAGCAGCACCTTTTACTCTATTGAGCTTCCTATTTCTCTTCTACTCGTTTGGCTTTCGGATAAATTAATCTGAGTAGCACCATCTCACTGCGGAGCTGAGTCCGAAGTGGTTTTTAGATGTACAGTGTGAGCAGGTAGATCGCATCAGAGTGTAGAGAATTACAGTGTGAAAACAAACATTGTGAGCTGTGAACTGACACTGCACTACAAAACCCCTCAGTTTTGTCGTACAGTGTGAGCTTTAGTTGCGTGCAACTATTTAAAAAATCGTACAGTGTATGCAAGACTAGTTTTCCCAAGATTAGCTGTGGCTATAATGTGGCTTGCTTGTGAGATGACTGAAAGTACTGGTAGTGTAAGGTGCTTTGAAATCCCTGACTTGAAAATGTGCTATATAAGTACAGGTCATTAACATAAAAATGACCTAAACATTTTATATGCATCCAGCTAATTCACAATCCACTATTTATTTATTTAAATTTGAGCACTTTGCATTACACTATTTCTAGCTTCATCATTGGATGGACGTTCCGTCATCTATTTTTGTGGTTGTAAACCTAATCTAGAGTCTTGGGTTCAGCTCTGACTAAACTTTTTGTTAAATAAATTTCAACCTGGATTTTTGTTTCTTTGTGGGCTGGAATAGCAACAAGTATTTATTTATTGTTAACTAAAACTAATGATTGAAGCTGCAGCAGGAACTAATAAAACTAAACTGAGTCTAATACTTTCACAAAATAAAAACAAAACTAACCAACAAATATTTAAAAGGAATTATAAATGAAATAGAAAATCAGAAGTCAAAACTAAATAAAAATAAAAACTGATTGAATTTAAAACTGTGGAAATATTGGTTATCAATACAGAAATTTGAATCTATTCCTGTTTTTTTATCTGCCTTTTGAACAGAAAAAAAGCACTTGAACCCAAGAACAAAGAAATCCAGACAAAGTTAGGGATTTATTATATCCATTCCAAAAAAGTAAAAAAAAAACTCGGACTTGGAGACGACTCAGAGTACAGAACTTGTTGGACTGCTGCCATCAGAACCACCTTCTGATTAATGCAGGGAAAACCAAGGAGCTTGTGATGGACTTTCACAGAAGCAGATCCACCCAACTAACACCGGTTAACATCCAGGGAAGTGGCATTGAGATCGTGGACCCTTTTAAGTATTTAGGTGTTCACCTGAATAACAAAATGGACTGGACTCAAAACACTGAGGCTCT
>NW_015150612.1:8749-10024 GCF_000732505.1 Cyprinodon variegatus
TCAATGCAATCAACTGGTTTTCCTTAGATAGAAAACTTTGTATCAATTTGACTGTATGATCTGGTTGAACTGTAAAGTGCCTTGAGATGACTTGTTTTGTGAATTGGTGCAATAGAAATAAACTGAATTGAATTGAATAACTCTTTACTGTTATGCTATTCTTACACAAATTTCTAAGGTCCACATTTATCTGACCATCTTATTTAATCTTTGTTCTGCTGTGACACCAGAATTTCCCCATTGTGGGACCATAAAGGGATTTTTCTATTCTAGTGTAACAATAGAAATCCCAGAGATATGAGAATTTTCGTTAGCCTCCAATCCCCCCAACAGTACTTCACAACTCATAAATCCCTTTTCAGATGTAAATGGACCATTTGCGCTGTGGCAGGAGAACCATTCCATCCCCCTCATTTTCGGTTTTAGCTCAAGGCTCTCTGTTGGAGAGTTTTTTACCTGAGAGCAGGGGTGAAAATAATCATATTTGTAATTAAATATAACTAGGCCTACGTCATCAGTGTCGCCAACACCAGAATGATTTCAGCGAACGATAACTGATCTGTACAATGAAAATAGCTGCATGAGCTGGAACGCTGTGGAGCGGGAAAGCAAGAATATTTATACAATAATGTCCGTCTGCTCTATTTACTAGGGGGCAAATATAACTCACGCAAACTCTCCTCCGCTGCACCGGATCTCTCCTAGGCTGCAGCCATGCAGACAGAATCGTGAGACTGCAGTAAAATTGACAATATCAGGGCTGTCAACTCTCACCCAGTGGGTGTGAGACTCACGCATCTCCAGATCCCCAATTTTTAACGCTTAAACTGAACTCCATTCATATCCATATATTCATTCATATTCATTCATTGTTGGGACAGCTGAGGGACCCGCGCCAGATATTAAAAAATACCGGGATTTCTGAGCAGTTATTACAGGCCCGGCCCTAAACAATTTGGTGCCCTAGGCAAGATTTTAGGTGGCGCCCCCTTGCATCACTGTACAGTACTTGCATGTCTGCTAGTATAAATATACTCACAAGAAACTAAAAAGCTTTGTCTTGGACATTTTTTTTTCTGCTTCATTCTCTCTCTGTTCTCCTATTCTGCAGAATCTGTTAGTTCAATCTCTAACCTTCTGCTCTCTCTGCTTTTCCTCAGAGTAGCTTTGCCTCGTCTGTTCCTGTTTGGCTGTGACGTCATCCTGGAAAGAAACATCTGCTGTGCTGCTTACATCAACACCCTTGTATATCGATGTTGGAGATCGGGCTGTTCT
>NW_015150612.1:13289-15071 GCF_000732505.1 Cyprinodon variegatus
GATGTTACGGGCTCGGAACATGCAGCGCTGGGATGAAATGTCTTTTATGGTGGGAGGAGGAGCCCTTATGCTCTTCTCTGCAGTAAATATATTTAATTGTTAATTTAGGATAATTGTTTCATCAAATTGATTCATGCATCTCAAGTCACATTCAAAATCTGTAATGAACAGTGAGTGACAGCGTTAGCTGTTCTACAAAACTATCATTGGGTTACATTATTTGAATTATCACATTTCACATCAAAAAAGAAGTTAATATTTCCACAGCTTTAGTCTTGAAATAAAATCCAGAGTCTCGGTGTTCAAGAGCAAGTCCACATGTGACTGAGTCAGAGAAAAGACCATTAATACATGATGCTGCAGCACCCATACATGAGACCTTATTTACTTTACTTGAGTATTTTTTTTTTCGGCTCAGTTTAGCTTTTTAATCATTGTTGCTGATTTTCTGTCTTGAAATGCAATTTTAACATTCAAGATAGCATCCTTTAAGACTGAATTTGGACACCACTGCTTTAGAGATTAGCATGACATTCCCCAAATGTGAGAAACTCAGGGCAGATATTATTGATAGTTTATTCATTTTATTAAGGCATTAGTTGTTGCCATGTGTCCAGGTTGTTCAGATAAGCTCTCAAATCAAAGTTGTAGTTTCTTTGTGGTAATAGATTAAACATTAAACCTTTACAGTTTGAGGGGAATCAAGGCTATCCTGTTTTATTTTTGGTTTGTTTTTGAATAATAAATAATCAAGATAGCTGGATTTATTTTTGTGCTGTTTTTATGCAGAAGTTCTTTACAAGTGGTGTAGAATTGGTAGCAGGTGGTTCTACGCATCAATACATCAGGTGGTTTCTGAAAAAGTTACAAAGTTCTTTAAAAAGACTGAAAATTACACTGAAAAATACTGATATTACAACATTTTGCTTGTATTTTTGAATACTAATACTTATTGAATCCTCACTTTAATATTTTTGAATTTGCTGTAAATTTACAGCAATTGCTTACAGTGCATGTTGGACCGAGCCTCTCCAAGCTTTGGGCCGTCAGAAGATGCTGATGAGATCTGCAGCGACCGAACCAGAGGAGGATCATCTGAGCTGCTGACCTTCACAAAGAGTGAGACCATGTTCAGTAAGGAGCAACAATAATCCATCATTTAAATATAAAGGCAACATTTCAGATGGCTTCACTTAGTTTTTCATGTTAATTTCAGACACTGTGGTCTTCCTAAAGCAGAACTCCTGTGAGGAACCAGGACATCCAGGATGGTGAGGAGCTTCCCAGTCTCTACCTGAGGACGGCACAGAGAAAGACTGGAACAGAAAACACACGGAGTAAGACTTTATTAACATGACAAACCGAAAACTAAAGCTTCCCAGGCCTGATTAAAAGCTAACAATCATTGAAACACAGGAAGACTAAGATTATGATGAAAACAACATCCTGACCCAGATTTCAACTCGGTGTCGAGGAAATTCTGCAGATTAATTTGTCATATTTTTTACAGGGAAAGCAGGTTGAACATGGAAGCAGTGTTCTAGCAGTCGGATCACATTGGAACAGAGTCCATCCACACGTGTTTGGAAGTATGTTGGTTGTTGTTTGACTAGAGAAGCATCGCATGCAGACCGACTCTGAGGATGCTTTGCTTTCATTGATGAAGGAGCTGAAGAAGAGGATGGAGCACACAGACCGCTAAGGAGGAGAGACATGGCTCCTCTATTTGCCTCTCCAACGTTCTGGAGTCTGAAAAACGTTGACGACCCCGCAGCTAAACTA
>NW_015150612.1:17915-52538 GCF_000732505.1 Cyprinodon variegatus
TTCTCATTTTTTGATGTTGCTATCTTCCAACCTTCTTCATTGTCACTATTTCCCTCTTCCATCCCACAAGAATCGCTTCCTGTTTCCTCACTACTCACGGCCCAGGACATTTCTCCACAAGCGGCTTCAAAACACGCGCCATGCACCAAACGACCATCCAGGCGTCCTCCTTCCCAATGTGTCACCTCTCACTCAGAGTTTGTTAAGATCGGCGTCCTCCCGCTGTCTGAACGCAGTTCTTATAGAGCGCCCTGGTGCTGCAGAAACTACCTGCAGGTGTGCGAGCACCAATCAGTCAACCTGGACACTCTGTTGGGGGGTCTGACCTGACAGCTCATGTTAACAGAATAATTGCTCATGTCACCTTGCAGTGAAAAATCAAATTAGCTCTAAAAAAGGACAGTGAGACGTTCCTCCTGCAGTTCTTCTGATTTTATTGACCTTATAGACAATCTGGGAGTTTAGCAGCAGAGCAGAAGGGACACATCAACACTGAGCCATACAAAGAACAACAAACGAATACGGGAGAATAAATAAAGATGAATGTTAACATAAAACAGTAAAAAATATAATTAACTAGAATTAAAGAATTAAATGTTTAGTGAACCCAAAGGCAAACGGCCTTGGTTAATTTGAATAAAACTTGGTTCCAAGGTGCTTTTTTCTTCTTTTAATTATACATTTATATCTCTACCTACTTGGTCCCTCAGGGTTGCATTGCTCGCTCCTTTTAGCAGACACCAAGTAGTTCATGTTTCCGGCTCTATATTCTATCAGAGGAAATGTGGAAAATGGATTTAAATGGATTAATGATCCTAAACTCACATTTAAACTGGTTTTGGAATAGATAAAGCAGCTTTAAATGAACATCTAGAACCTGGGCCATTGTCGTGTCTGGATGACCGCGTTTAAGGTTACGTTCACACTGCAGCCATTAATGCGCTGTTTGATTTTTTATTTTAGGAAATCTGTTTGTTTTGCGTGGTTGATCACATTTCCAAATATATAATCTCCTTTGTGAACTGAATTCATTCAACTTAAGTGTCACAAAGGAGCGTGTTCTGTGTTTACGGAAGTAAACATGGAAGGTAGAGCTGGAGCGCATTTGCAATCTTTCATTTCTTTCCCAGCCTCAGCCAGCGCATTAACAACACAATCTTTTCAAGATGGTTGAAAATAAAGAATGCTCTCCGCATTATCGTCCTCCATGGTTGTTTTTCCTGCTGCTGCTACGTAGCAAGAATCAGAATAATAACTTTAGTCGAGTATTAATGGCGTACAGATCAGATGAATGGGTAAAGATTTGACTGAGTATCAATACTTTTACTCAAGTACTCCTGTTGAGAACTACATCCAACATAGCATGTATGTAATGACAGCTTTCTTACCAACTTCAAACTCTTTATGGTTCTCTTTAATCTATATGGTTATTAATAAATGGTTAAAAAAATAAAGGTTAACCTGGTAAAATATAACCTCAGCATAAAGCTTATCAGGGTGTACTGTTTAATGNGCAGACATATGTACAAAAAAATCGCTGCCAGTAAAATATACAAGAGTCTTTAGTAAAAAGTTTAAAACATAGAAAAGCTGTTGTATAAAAGAAGGCAGTGATGCATCCATCAGTCTCCTGCAGTTCATTTAAAGGTCAAATCTCGTCTCTGTCCATTTGATCTCTTGGCAGCAGGTTTCATTAAGCTCACGCTCAATTACATTTGATCAAACAGATCCAGGTAGAGGTGCAGCAATGCAGGGCTTACGGTCTCTTCCTTTCCATGATCTCTAATGACACAAAGCAGCCGGAGCAGAACGGTTCTGTGTGTCCGACAGCAGTGGTTCAGTCTGGGACTCTGATCTCTACAGGTAGTTAGAGGTCGCAAAGCAGTGGCTGTGGCTGACTCGGCTCTGGTGGATCATGGCGCGGTCGTACGCCACCTGTACAGACTTTCGGATGCTGGACTTGCGGCCCTCCATTATGCGTAACTTGTCAGCTGTGTCATCTACTCCCAGAGGGGTCACTTTGTCGCAAGGGAGCCACTGCCTACAAAACCAGAGATGAAAGGAGATTTAATAAAACCCATCAAATCAGAAACAAGAAGTCTACATTTATAACAGAACAATGTCTGACTTGAATCATTTATTTGAAATGTAAGAAGGTTCAGATTTCTCTTCATTTATTCTCCTTGATCTCTTTCAAATGAACTCCAGCTTCAATGTTTCAAATTTGAAACATTGTCTAACCTGTAAGGTAAAAAAAAAAAAAAATAACCAATTAAATCGAATCGTATTGTATTCTTGAGTATCGAAAATAATCGAATTGTTGGGTCAGGAAAATGATACTAAATCGAATCGCCATGATAGGTGTGATTTACACCCCTAGAGTTTATTACACCTTAATATTAGCTGCCTGTTGCATTTCAGAACTGATGTTTTCCACAATAGTTTATCTAATTAGGACAGTTCCTCTGTCTGGATCTGCAGTTATAATCTTCCTTCTGTACGTGGCAAATATTTAGGAATGGAATCAGAGTGGTGTCCTTCAGCTATGAACAAAGTGTAATATTTTGATAAGGCTGGAGCCATGGATGTCTCCTCATCTGCTAACGTGTATGATGTAAAATAAGATGATGTGGAAGACTGGAGATGTATAAAATGCCTTTTTAACTGTTAATCGGGACCTCTCCCTGAGAGGTGAGCAGCTGCCTTCTGTAAGCTCTAAGCAACTTCTCTGATCTGAGTAAGATTACAATTTCTATCAGTCTGTTCTCATGTCTCCTGGTTATTTAATACATATAAGTTATGAAGCGTAATTTAAAGAGTTTGTCCCGATGTGATCTCTTTTCAGGAAAAAGAACCGTAGAGATAGAGCATCAAGGTGCATATACCGATCCAAACATCTGGTTAAAGAATAACACTGTGAAACTCACCACGTTCGCTTATTGTCAAAGAAAAGCACCAGGTAGAGCCTCTCGTTTGTCTCCTCCTGCCTCTGCTCGCCCAGGCGGAGGACATCTTTGGGTGGGACGGGGATAGGAATCCCATTAAGCAGCAGGCCCTCCTCTGGCATCTCAGGGTCGATCACCTAAACCAAATAACCGATTTAGAGCGACAGAGTCTACCAACGGATTGTTCAGGATGATGAAGAATCTAAACACCTCACCAGAGCAGGGTAGGACGGATACCCTCTGCATTTTGCCCACACTAGGTCTAAAGGCTCCAGCTCCGTCTCGTCCTCTGAAGACTGACTCCCGTTTCCTGCTAAACAATGAAACACCTTCATATATCTAATGCATAAAAGAAGAAAACATGTAAGGTGACAGTGAAAATCAAGTACCTATATAATCCGAGTCTCCGTTCACTATGTCAGGAAGAGGGACTTTGGAAAGAGATGGCTTTCCGAGGCTCCGTTTGGGCGGCGAGTTACTGAAAGATCAAACACATCCCTCTGTTAATAAACGGTCAGCCGGCAGCGAAGCCGGGCAGAGGAGATAATCACCTTCATCTTACATTTCTTTGTGGAGGACGGGACAGGATCTTGACTCGGAGTCAGAGCTGCTGTCTTTGTGTGCGTCGAAGCCGTTGGTCAGTGCTGAAAACAAGACAACGATGAGTCACCTGCAGCACAATCCGACACTACAGCCACAGTTTATTAATAAAAACCAAACAATAAATACAATCTAGATAATGACCAATGATTACAGCTGGGTGATACATCTTAAAAACATAACATCTTATTTTTCCCCCCTCCCAAAACAGATTGATTGATTTATCTTTAAAAACTAGCTTTGATTTAAATTATCACCTTTGTGGAGTCTCCTTAATTTACAGGGCAACAAAATTCAAGCTGTGAAATTATCATGTTTCACAAAAAAAAAAAAAAAGAAATGATTAAACTAACTGTGCTCAGCTGGCGGTATCACACTGTTTATTCGTTATGAGATGATATCGAAGAACAAAAACTGATGAACTGATGCTACTCTATGGACTTTTGCTTGTCTGGAGAAAAAAAAAATCCAGATTTTCTAAGAATTAATAAACTAAAACAGTGATGAGTTATGGATTAATGTTGCAGAACTACCCATAGAGAGTAACCTGGTAGGTATTTAATAATCACATAAGCAGACTGAGGCTTGTTTGGTGAAACTAAGGACTTGAGGGGGTTTGTTGAACGACTTTCATGGAGGAGTTTTATCATTTGGTTTGTTTTTCCACTAACAGCTCGTTTCTGGGCTACATTCATCAGAATAAACCTTTTAAACACGTCCCCTGAAAATTACTGAGTATATATTTTTTCTATACTAAAAACATAAACCATATAGAATATTTTTATAGCTGGTATCCAACGTCAGATTGTTCAGAACTTCCAACTGCTTTAATTCAGCTTAAGTTCAGTTACTTTCGGTTGCAGCCAGGAGAGGCCATTTTGCATTTGGTAAAGCTTCTCACCTCTTTCCAGGGTACGATTCCCCGTCCTCCCCTGGTCCGTGTCTGATGATCCGTCTCGACTGGGGGTCCATGCTTCATTTAGAGTGGGAGGACCTGGGCTTTTCTGGGGGGTTTTGGACACCGGTGTGGACGGGCAGCTGCTGGCTGCTGAGTTAGGGGCCGTCGGCTCTCTAGTCCCGTTCACCACGGCGTTGTCCCTTTCCCTGCAGAGCTTAGCTCCGTTCTTTGCTTTCTTGAACAACACAGATGTTCGTCGTCCGACCCCCCCGGCTGGGGGCCGTGGAGGGGTGGAGAGCCCCGGCAGGCCGTTCGTCACAACCTGCCCTTCCCTGTGCAAACTGGGAGGTGGGCTCCCACAACGTCCTTGTGCTTTAGTGCAATTGATGTTCTCTGATGCGCTGTTTGACAGATCGGCGTCCATTTTAAGGCGCTTGGTGGCCCATGTGAGGGACTGGCTATCCCCCGTCATTGGCCGCAGTGTTGGAGGCTCCAAGGGCGCGTCTTCCTGTCGGGGAGGAGGAGACGGTCCTCTAGGTTCAAGTCTTGGGGGAGAAGTGGATTTGAGGTCGTCTAAAAAGAAAAAAAAAGAAAAGTTCAGAAATGAAATGTGGCGCACTCCTAATCCGATGATGGTTATGTTGCATGTAGAATGATGTGGTGGTGTAGTTTTCACACACGAAGATGGGGTTTCTCCAATGCTAACAGTAACCAAAGCCCAGAAAGAGTAAAGATGGAGGACTTTTCTTTAACTGTATACCAGCAACGTGTCCACAGACGCACCAAGAAATCAGACGATGATCAGAATCAGACAAGTTTCCACCGAGAATAATAAAAAAAAATAATCCTGTTTTTAGCCAATCAATTCATCACATCTAAGATAACAAAAGCACTAATAAGATGAGTATTTGTGGAAATATCTCTCATTTTTGTTTGATTATTTCATCATCAGTTTTATATTTTAAGGGGACATTTTGTAATAATTTCTCTTTTTTACTGCCTGAAATCGATGACTGCATTTCCATACGTGTCATAACATCCACTAATAGTCAGATACATATTCATAAGAGAAGAATCTTATACTAGTTTATACTTCAGGTTGGTCATCCATTTGCGATCGCCACAACAGTTTGCCATCGTAAAAGTACAGACGGTGGTGAGGGATAAATTAGTACTAATGTACAGAATTACAACGCTTTACTCTTTGCTGGCAGTTCAGTGTGATTAAGAGGCAGCGATGAAGATTATTTGGAGACGCCAACCCAACAACTGAAAGTCTGCACAATGCAGGACCATGCATATGCGGCAGCAACATAAGACATGGTTTCACCATCCCCAAGAAAGCCAAAAAGACTAAGAAACAGGAGGCATCAAAATACCACAAAAAGGAAAACAAAAACGAGGCTAAACATCAGGCAAGCCTTCTTCAGGAGGAAGGAGGTAATGAAAGAGAAGGATTTTAAAAGAGACGCTGAAGTTATCATGTTTCTCCCTGACAACCAAGTAAACTGTTAAGCCAACATTAGCATAAAGCTAACTATTTCCAATCAACTCTTTCAAGTCATTTGGTTTAAAGTCGTAGGAAAGTGGCTGTTCTAACCGTTGCAGTTCTGAATTCTCCGGAGTGGTGCACGACTTTACACGAGTGAATAAAGTCACTAAGATTGGTCGATTATCAAGGGGGCGGGACTGTTGTGGTGGCAGGTTCGCAAGTTTTGTTGTGGCCAGTTAATCAGAAGCACCTTGCTAACCAGTTACCCACTTAGTGCTAGTGATTCCCAATGGGAAATTCCATTGGGACCAAGTGACTTAGAAACGACACTGTCAAGGAACGCTATGGACAGCGGAAAAATGCAAGAGGAGAATTTTGTGTCAGAGGTCGTGCATGAGTCTCCTCCATCATAGATTTTTTATTTAGAGGAGGAAAGCGGGGACGAAGATGTTGTGGAAGAGGACGCCAGGGCGGCAGAAGCTTGGTTTGGTGTAGAAGGCTTACAGCCGTACATGTTTGAGCCCTTGCCTCGCAACGCTGCCAGTTCTGTTAGCTCTACGCCTGCTGAAGACACAGACGTCCATCCCCGTGAACACTGGGACGCAACTCAATGGGAAAGGAAATGATTCTTATTTCAACCGTTGCATATATTAGCTGTGACATATGAATCAAGATGCTATGACCGAAAAAATTGACTGACAAATAACCGTTGATAAATGATTGGACGAATTTAGGTGTACAGGCTGATGTATAACTACCTGACCTGCATAATATAACCCCCCCGCACAGATTTCAAGACAGGGTTAAAAAAAAAAAAAAATAGACATGTTCTAACTTTTGGGACAATACGGTCTGATAAAGAGTACATTTATATATTAAGCCAGAATGATTTGAAACTTAAAAATGACTTCCCTACGACTTTAATTAGACAGCGTTGCTCCTTACCAGTAGTTCCTGTAAAAATACACCAACCTTTCGTAGGTTTTTGTGGGTCTAGCAGCTTTCAAAGCCTCTGTGAACGCTGTCCTTTCCACAGTAAATGCCAGCTTGTAGAGAGCTGTCCCTTCACAATGACGCGGTTACATCTGCGCTGTTGAGGCTTGGCCACCGTTGCGGCGTTAGGAGAGTGAAATAACCCCATTTCACCGCTAGATGGCAGTAATTCTTACACAATTTCCTTTTAAATGAAGCTGGGGGGGAAAAAATAAAAGGGCGCAATTCTTTGAAGATATTTAAAAAATGTGAGCGGAAGAGGACGACTTTATCCTTCTGAGTCAGGAAATACGGGCAGCCACACCGTTCTTCTAATGCAAGTTGTGCTAATTTGGTTTTAATTTAAAAGGCTGTAGTTTCCTATTCATTTTAAATTCCCTTTATTCAGGTGTTTTCGCACATTGTGACGTCTCCTCTGTTACTTTAGAGGGCAACAAAAAGTTGGAGCAGGAAGGCTGCAATAAAAAAAATCTGTTTCTTTAGGATCAGAAGTCAGACACTCCCCTCTGATAACTGCATATTGAATTTCTACAAAGCTAAAATTAATTGTTTAGATGTCCTCTGCGGTGGACCCGTCTGTAGTCAGAGGTGAGATGATATGGCATGACTGAAAGTGGCCCAAGGAGAGTAGTGAATCCATGAGTGATGTATAAAGGAGGTGCAAACACAGAGTGCACTAGAAGAGAGGAGTTGTGAGGCAGCCATGGCTAACGAGACTCTCTGGGCCCCTACTTACTAGACTGGAGACAGTGGGGTGGTTGGGGTTGGTGCGTGGGGGGGGACCCTGGCTCAAAAACCTGAGGACAATGTTCCGTTAGCTCATGTTCACAACTGATCTCACTGAAACAAATCAAGCCTTTCAAAAGCTTCATGCATTGCAGATTTCATACTGCTGGTGATTTAGTGCAACTTACCGCTCACCTTTGTCTGAGGATCCAACGCTGCCGTCTGCTTTGGCCTCATTATCCTCGTCGTCGTCATCGTCATCCTCCTCGCCTTCCTCTTTAAAATGCCCGTTGTGGACGCCGTGGCCAGTGGGTTGCCCCTGTCTGTGCCGGAGCTTGTTGATCTCACGCCGCAGCAGGCGGATGCGTTTAGCCCGGGCACCGCTGGAGCGCATGGAAGCCACAAAGTCTAGTTTCTCCAGAAGCTCCTTCAGCTGCTCCTCCACCGTCATGTGGAGTCGGTTATCTGGATCCAGGACACTGTCAACTGGGAACATCAAAAAGACTTATTGGACTTGGATGAATTATGTGTGTGTCTTTCATTCGTACAGTGTTCTGTTGGACACAATGGTTCTGCAGAATCATAACAGGACAGGAACCTTCCGTCCTCCCAGGTGCAGCTATAAAAGTCTTTTTTCTGGGGAGACTCAGGGAGGTGCATTCCAGTGTCCAGATCCAGGCCGGCGTTTGTGGCTTGTCTCTGGGCGTGCCGCAGTACGGCGCCCCCTAAGTCCCGAAGTCGCAGCGCTGCTTTGTAGAAGACTGTGTCTTTGGTGTTGTAGAGGAGGCAGTTTGACACCATCAGATTGAAGTCTGCCTCCAGGTCGGCCACTGAGCGGTAAGAATGGCTTTCAAGCTTAGAGCGCATAGTGGAGAAGTCCATTGGATGGCTGATAAACTCCAGGTAGTCTGGGACCTGAAAGCACAACAAAGTTAGTTTTTTTAAACCGTCCTAAATAAGAGTCATTTTCTACTTCAATTAAAAGTTGACCCTCAACTTTCCTAAAAACAACCATAAAAAACTCTAAGTTCAATTTCTTAAAAAAAAAAAAACTTAATAAATATAGATGCTAACAGCGAATGATGTAGCGAGCCATTCATGGTTTCTGCTACATGTAATGTATTGAGGCCAGTGCTGGGAGTAACTGAGTTATTTTATCATTGAAAAAGTAAAGTAAATTAATAATTTTTTTGATGATGATAACCCCGTTATATTACCAGAAATCTAAGGCAGAGCATTACTTCAACTCAGTCATTCACTGACTTCTCATAAATGCACATCCTTTGCAGCAGGGAGATTTATATTGCAGCGTATGCAATATACATCTGTCAGCATTCCTACTAGGGATGGGAATCAAAAACCGGTTCCTGTTCAGAACCGGTTCCGTGTTCCAATTCCATGGCACCATTTGGCAGCTCGCTTAACCATTCTCTTAAAGGTGCCCTTGATTTTACGTTATCACATCATGTTCTACTCACCCATATGAGTTTTATGTCATTTGGAGCTGTTTGGAAGATATTTTCAAAAATATTCCACGTACAGTTATATAAAGACCTAGTGGAGGAGGCCCTAGCACTCTAAGTTGTGTTTATAACACTCTGGGGCCCATAGCGAGACATTGAAATGAATGCAATGAATGAGAATATAAACCTTATGCAGCATACTGTATATCTGCTTATTTATTTTAACCATAATCAGAGTTCAAATGAATCTAAATATCATGCAATGTTAAAATTTACTTCAATTTGAAAACAGCCCTGGCTCCTGTCTACTACTGTAATGATGTATGAAGCAAACTAGCTCTGTGCTGTTCTCTGTAGAGAAGCAAAACTGGAGAAAGTCCAGTGTTGCCAACTTAATGACTTTGTTGTTCTACTTGGGGACCTTTCAGGCGCCTCTATTAACCTTTTTTTTTACAAAGAGACAAATCTGGGCAATTTTCTCTGCGTTTCAGAGAGCTTAGAGACTACATACGAATGCAGCAAGCATTCTAGCGTCACAAGAAAGCAGCGAGAGCTGCCAGGCCTTTCCCTGCTTCCCTAAGCTCCGTCTCACAGACAGCTGCCTCGTCCCGAAAGCCTCAAATACAGTCAGAGCAAAGACAGTAGAGCGGAAACCTGCTCTGTTTACCCACAGCTGATGTATAACCGATCCAATCCGCCGTGGATTACATAGCAGGATATTAATAAAATATCAACTTTAATCTAGTCTCCTTTTCTCTCTAGAACAGTTGCACTAAAATGATTACCTGCTTACTCCACAGCTTAAATCGTTTGTTAACCATTTAATGAGACCGATTACTGTATCTTCAGTAAAGGACAGATGCATGCAGTGTGGATTCAGGAAAAAATTTAAAATCCCTACGTTGTTTTATAAATTAATATAGTTTTGTTTCAGATCTGCATGCCATGCCGCCCCTAAAAACTCAAAACAAAATAAAACCAACTTTCATCTTGAACATATTGAGATGTTACTACAGTGGATGAAGGATCTTATCCATACAGAGTCTACGGCAGCGGCCCTGTACGACTTCTGACTTTTATTAATTTAAAATAACATCTTCTCTAGTGGTCAACTGAAGAAGCAGGGTGGGGAATCTACAGGTCTCTATTTTTCTACCCTTATCATCTGTTTCAGTCTGGCTCCATTGTTAGCCTGTGGTATCATTAGCATTAGCAGCATTAACTTTCACAACTAAACAGAGGAGCAATGGAGGAGCTGCTCTAGTAAAAACTGATGACCTCTCTCTCATTATCACATTCCTATATTTTAGTGACCTTCAAATAAAATATATCATCAGTATGATATAAAAATCAGCGTGTGGTGAGAACATCTAATCAGCAGCTTGACAAAAGTTTTCTTTGGGACCTTTCATTATCTCCTTCATGGGACTTTATAGTCATGAGCTCTTTTGTTTGAAGCATTCAGGGAGCATTAGTTTTCAGGAAAATTATTCCGATTAGCGTCTAAGCAGCCTTGCAAATAGATGATGTGCTTTGCTGATAGATAGTTCTGCTACGTCAATAAGGTGGGTTGGTCTGGGTTTTCATGTTTTGATGCATTTTTAGAAAAAGGGCATTTTAATACAGTGGAATCCGCTTACAGTGGTCATGGATATAGTAATCAACCGCTTATATAGATCAAAAGGCTTAGGACAGAATCATTTCTATACAAATATTGTTTAAATAATTCCTTTATAGTAATCAGGAAATCACCTTATAGTGTTCATTTTTGGCCATTTTATGAATGCAACACAAAACAGACGTAGGCAACACAAAACAGACGTAGGCTAGCTTTAATTTTCTGTAGCCTATGCAGTTATCTTGTATGTTGTTGTTCTAAACTTGCACGGTTCTATAATAAAATTCAGTAAATGAGGAAGCTTTCCGTTTCATTTCATTTTTCGCATTGAAAAACCATCTAAATGGAATTTGGATGATATTCTGCATGAAAAATAAGTGAAATAACGGTACATTCGGTTTTAGAAATCAACCGCTTATAGTGTTCAAAATGGCTCTGGACCAACGTGACCACTATAAGAGGATTCCAATGTAATTAAAGAAACAAATATGAGAAGCTACAGTTTAATTTGCTAAAGCTCTGAATGCTAGTAGCTGGCGCTCAGGATGTTGCTCTGAAGAAGACCACATGGTGACGGCACAAACCTCAAAATAACACACCCAGCCCGGGTCCTCTGATTAATTATTCTTAAATTATGAGAAACTGTATTTTATGTCTTATTAAGGGGAATTTTAACAGCAAGAAAATATCAGGAAAAAACAAGATCTCTGACTGATGGACATTTCATCATTTTGAAATGCCAAGCAGCTTGCTAACAGCTTGCAGTGATTTAACACTCAACTCATTAAATCACTGCGAATGTATTAGTTTTAGGTGTAGATAACGATCCATCGATTATACCTCGCTGGCTAAACTTTTCCTTTAAGGCAAGATGGTAATCTTGATGAAATGACAGCACAGACTATGTTTTCAGGGGGACTTTCTCACTTAAAAATATATTAAAACTACTTTTTAGAAGCGTATCACAGCAAATCTCTGTCACTGAAAATGGGAGCAGCAAAAGCATCAGAAGCATCTGAACACACTTTGCTAGACGTGCTTCAGGAGCGTCAAAGATATTCTTGAGGCACATCTGACTTTAATCTGGAGAGGCAGCAAAAAAAAGTGTTTGCTGCTTCATTTTTGAAGCGCGTCCGGTGTGAACAAAGCATCAGAGTGCCGACCAGCTAAGACTCCATTTATCTAAGTTGTCAAATTACCTTCCGGCAATATTGCACTCGGTTTTATAAACTGGGAACTGAGCAATAATAACACAAACTCTCACCTCCTTCAAGTCGACTGGTTGGGCAAAAATCCGAGCTGTGTCCTTCTCCTGAAGCTGATCCAGAGCGGAGCGCAGCAGCATCAACATCGGAGTCAGCTGCAGCTCTAAAGCTGATTGGTGAACTTTGACCTGCAGTTGACAAGGAATACAGACCTTTTAATTCTGATATTCGATTCTGATTTTAACCAATATTGATTTACACGAGATATTAAAACAAGTGTTTTATTTGGTAGCTGCTTTCAAATATATATTTGCATTTCTTAAAGCATCAACAGTGGGAGATTTTCAGACCTTTTTAGAGTAAGATAAGGTTGGTTTCACGCCTAGGTATCAACCGATCACTGATCTTTTACATAAAGGAGATCAGTTTTCCTATCAATCGGTGACCCTCAAAAAAATTTCCACAGGAGATTTGAGAAAAACCATATCAGTAAGAAGTCAAGTTTCATTTAATTACATTTTTAAACAATTATTACCAAGTACTTAAAATGCAGAACTATTTAATTTGAAATATTTGAATATAAAGAATCTTTAACACTGACTTTACTAATTTCATGAGATAATTTCATTATCCTGCTGAAGAGGCAGCTAATCTACACCTGATCAAGTCCAGAAATCCAGCAGGTTGTTTTGTTTATAAATACATCAGCATACAATGGAACAAGTTGTATTTTCTGCTGGAAGAAAATGTTTGAATCCAATGTTACCTGTTCTCGCTTTAACTTCTCTCTCTTGCGTATGAGCTCCACCAGCAGCCTGGCCTTTTCCAGGTCGTGCCGAAGTTTCTGCCAGTACCTCAGTGCTTCTCTTGCGGCAGAAATCTTCTCGTCTACTTCAGGCTACACAAAGATGACTCATTTTAGAACTCCAGACACCAAGTCAGACATTATTGTTAATATTTAGAGTTAAAACCCACCTGCTCTGTATTCCTTTGGGATTGGATGTTGTTGTGCAGCCGCCGCACCAGGGCCACGCCGTGCCTTGACTGACGTTTTAGTAACCAGTAGCTATGCAGCCTGTGCATAAACTGGTTTTTCCTTTGCATGAGGATTCCTTTGGAGATTATATTCAACCTGGAGAAGAAGAGAAATAAGCACTTTTACCTTACTCTCAATAAAACTTTGAACAAGCATGATGTGACAGATGCACCAATCGGAAATTCGTTGCTTACTTTCAACGATTAGTTCTTACAAAACTGTAACCTGCTGCTCTCGAGGTGATCAAGTTTCCTCTTATTAGCATTAGCTAATTATTTAAACGAGGCGCAGAGGAAACAAGAAAACCCACTTAAACTATGAGTTGACAGAGCTGATAAACTCTTACATGTGCTTCTGTATTGCTTAAAAACCTGTCACTACTACAAATAGCTTAAATCCAATTTATTTATAAAGCGCTTGTATTAATCAACCAACAGCTGACCAAAACTGTGATTTTATTTCAGTTTTCCATTGTTTGGCTCAAATATTTCATCTGCTTTTTAATAAACGTTAACGATCTCTTGTCCAGATAATTGTGTGGAAAAGTGCTTCCTTCTACTTGCAGGCAGGGATCTGCACATTAGCTGAAACTCTCTTTTCCCTTCTATGTAGCAGCAAATTTACTTTAAGCCAACTACTGCACCTAAAGGGCTGGAGTGAGAAAGTTCATGTCTAACTCTTATGAAATGTGAGGGCTCAGTTATGCTTGATGCACATGTGTTCCTAGACCAGTCTGCAGCTTTTATAGTCTGTGAGGATATTTCCTGCTCTGCCTAACATTCAGGCCAACTCCAGGGTGCGTACACATTATGTACTGCGTGCCTACAACACCGCACTACATGAAGAGAACATGACCATTTAAAACTTTTTTAAGCCTCTTTGCATAATCCAAGAATGGAAATTATATCTTTTCGAGAGTTTTTCAGAATCTGTTGCACGTGGCAGGGCTGATCGATTTTTCCAAAAATCAAAATTGCGATTATTTTTAACCAAAATTGCAATTGCTAAATTATTTTGATTTTCCTATGCCCCAACCCCAAACTTGAATTTTCACCCCTGGCTTTCAGTTTTTGGAAGTTTGCCTGTCCAAAGTCCATTGTTGTAGGACTTTAGTGTGGTCTTTGTGTGAAAAAGTGATTACTTCTACTTGCATTCATGAACCTGCATGCTAGCTGTAAAACTATCTACCTTTCTGTTGACAAACTCAATTCAATTGTTTTATCTCCACCTAAAGCGAAGAATTTCATGAGAATGTCGGAAAATCAGACAAGTACGCCGGGGAAACAGTATGCTGAAGGCAGGTTAGATGCTACTGGAAAGGCTACTTTAGAGGAGGCCGCCAAGGAAAAAGAGCAGGGAGAGGCTACAGCTAGCCCAGGCTAACCTCTAGAGCAGGGGTCATCAACTTTTTTAAGGCTGAGGGCTACTTTATGGGTACTGAGTCATAGGACAGGCTACCAATACTGACCTATGAACTAGAGGAGTCAGCGTTCACCTGAACTTCATAGATAATAAACATATTTCTATTGTTTCTTTTCATTTTTAATTTGCTTTTAGATATTCTCATTATGAAATCCATATCAATCCTCAAATGTTCTAATTTATTGATATGATAAAATGCTTCATAAATGCTTCAAATAAGAGCTTCAGTAAAAAATAACATTTCAGATTTAGTCCACTGGTAAATTGTTCTGTTTTCAAAAGATGCTGAGGGCACCCCATGTTGTCCTTGAGGGCCCCTTGGTGCCCACGGGCACCACGTTGGTGACCCCTGCTCTAGAGGCTAACTTCCAGAGGTGGAAGAATGGCAGCGGAGGACCAAGGTAGCCTGCGGGCAGACAGAGCAGTGGGGCGAGGGGATAAGGCCACTACTGGTTGGTGTCTTTGCTGGGGGTAGGACCAGGAAATTATCCTTGTAGGGCTTAAAACATTTTTTTATTTTAAAGCCACCTAAAAGTATCCTGAGAGCATTCCCCCACATCATCCTTTTATTTCTCTATCTTGATAAAAAATAAATTTTTTCCCTGCTGTGTCCTTTACTAAAATAGTGGTCAAACCTTGATACTTTCTTATCTCCTATTATTTTGATACCTAATAATTTAAATGAGAGAGCAGTAGAAGAACTTATGGATTTGATGCTGTGATCGGCAGATATTAATTTTTATGATTGGCTCCCAAAATCCAGAACGGTGCATGTCTACTAATAGAAGAAGTTTTTCCACCATGTTTCTCTGTGCGGAACTGTCCTAGGTGAGCAATGTGGGAAACCTTGCTTTGTGGTGGGGTGCGAGTGCTAAAATAACATAATTTCACAGGTTGAACAAGAGAGATGTGGATAAGGAAGGCCATTAGTATTTAAGGACATATAAAATTATTTTAAAAACAATCCTTTAGTAGACAGGAACTTGGATCTTTGAGCAGTTCAGGACCGATAAAGCTTTGTTATTGGTCGATTACAGTACATTACAGCATATTTGTATAAAATTAAATACACCCCAAAAAATAAATAATAAAAACAATGTAGGACATAATCAAAGGAAACCAGACCTGCTTGGGGGTATATGAGGCACAATGACTTGTGGAGAACCGGTCTGTTGGGGCGAAGAGTTTGCATTCTTCTTCCCTTTCTTCTTATCATCTGGCCCATCTTCAGACTTTCTACCCTTTTTGGGCAAACTGGGACCGTCTGTGTAGGCACTACGTCCTCTACTCGCCCGGCTCCTGCTGCCAACGATTCGTCCTTCGCTTTCCTCATCGGAGTCCGTCTCCTGTCCTGGGGGGGAGTGCGTCTCACAAAATGCCGTCTTCCTGACTGAAAAAGTTGTGCCATTGATTCCCGTTTCTCTTACAGGATCAATCTTCATAAAGAGACCAGCCCGCTGGGCACAGGTGACGTGAAACGCAGTGTAACAGTTGGCCTTGTGGCACTGAATGCACGCCCCGCGGCCTTTCTGCTTACAGAGGTAGCAGTTTAATTTCCAGCGAGCTGGAGGAATGTTACTGACCCCTTCCACTGGTTCTAAAAACACTGTGTTTGCAAAACAAACTTCCGGAATCCATATGGCGCAAACCACGTGTGCCCAACGACCTTCGCTCGTTTGTTTGAAAGCACCACCCCTGTTGGGGCACAGAACACAGTCTACGGGTTTCTGAGGAGACTGTAGGCAGCAGCGGCAGAGCCACTGTCCTTCAGGAACGTAGGGTACGCCGTAACACTCTTGGTGCACTGCCAAGTTGCAAGAGTCACAGAACAGGATGACGTTGCTGTTCAGACATTCATCATCCAAGCACACGCAGCAAAAGGCATCGTCGTCAATAGCACTTTGCGAAGGTGCTCGAATGCGGGCTTCCCGATACGCCTCCTCCTCCAACCTGTCCACCAGCAGCTCAAAATTGTCGGGTGAAACAGCCGAGAGACCGTCGGACAGCCGGCTGATGTTTACCATTTCCAGCCATGCAGTGTCCTCCTCATCCATGTCATACTCTGCCTTTGTTTCCTGATCGTCAGGCGAGCACTCAATGTAACGATAATAAGCTGTTGGGAGAGGAGATGCCTCAACTGGCCTAAAGGTTTCCACAATACGAAAACTAGGTTCAGGGAGATTGGTGTGATTGCTGTTTGACATGCTGGACTTTTCAGGTGTCTGAGGTTGGGAATTGTGACATTTGTTCTTGGAAGTCTGGGTTGACCTGGCAGAGCTTAATCTGGAGTCCTTTCTGTGGCCTCTGGGCGTGGAAGGTTTACGGGTTGATTGTGCGCTGCTGGTTGGCGATACAGACCGGTCACTGTTTTCTTTGTTGCTGGTGCATTCGCTGACATCCTGAGCCACGGACTCGTCGTCTGTAATGACTTCCAATGGTTCCAGAACGGAAATGCGGTGAAGCCTTCCTTCAAGTTCCACCTCCACCACTTTCTGAGCCTGAGAATAGGAGAGGGTTTCTTTAGTCGGAGATGCTCTGAGGCTGTAAGGAGACGGAGATCGCTGGCGGGCACTCCCACGCCCACCAACTGTCCCATTGGACTTTTTGGCATCCACCCCGCTGCCTCCACCGGCCGCCTGGCCTGTTCGACGTGGCTTCCTCATAGGCCACTGCCTACACTTTCACTCCTGTAAATAAAACAGATAATTAGGGAACAATAGTGCCTTAAACTTTGCATAAAATCTTAAATATACTACCTAGTTATATCTTCTTTCACTAATTAACACTAACAAAGATACATCCAAGTAATGTTATGTATGATTTGAGTTTAAACTAAACTAAATAAGTTAAACATCTTTCCTAATCCAGACTGTGGAGCAATGGGATTAAAACAAAAAAACATACCTTTTAAAGAAGCATGAAAATGATATTGCTTAATTTTTAAAATTTAGATTAAACTTACACTTTATTAACAAAATAGTAATAAGAAACTGATGTTCCATGTCGCTTAATCAGAGCAAGGCTAGCATAAGCTAGTCTCCTTATCAAAAATGTATTCATGCACACGTTTGTCTAAGATTGGCAGCTATACGTTTTATTTTAGTCTCTTCTACAGTGCCATTACTGTAGAAAAAAATCTATGTAAAATTAAAAAAATTCAGGGAGCTCTAACAAGAGTATACAAATTATAGCCAAGATAAACAAAATTTAAGCTTTGGATTATTCACCAAAATAAATCATAAATATATAAGTGCTTTTTTCTTATAAATAGCTGAGATAATGTATATTCCAGATAACAAATCATACATTTCAAAACTACAATTTAAAATACTTATGGGAACCATATCTTTTCAAATTACAAAAACAATGTTAAATGACCAGTTAATTTTCCTAATTATTATCTTACAAAGACTCCTTTGAATTCATATATATTACATTTCACGAGAGTATCCAATCAACTTTCAAGAAAGTTTGAGTGATCGGTTAAAGAGCCAATCAGCTTCAAGAACAACCTCTACTGAAAGGATCAGAGCCCTCCATTCCAGTAGTAAAATGTCAGCCATATTTACAGTTTTCAAAAGCTGTCAAGAGCTCGTACGTGCTTTACATATTTTAACAATGCTTTTGAGAACCGATACAGTTTTCATCTGTGAAGTCAACACAAAAACTCTACGGCAATGTGTCGATTATCTGGCATTATGTCGTTACATGTCAAGAATGTAACAGAGCTAGGTGGCTAACTTTTAAAGTCGCTAGCCGGTTTTATTGAGGTTTTCTAAACAAAACAAACATAAAAGTTTCAAAAGCAGTAAACAACTTGAAAGTGCAATGAAAAAAAGCACATTTGGCGAGTCTTACCAATAATGTCAGCTGATAGATGGCGGTGCCGCAACAACCGGTGGTTTGAAGCTGCTTCAAGTAATGGTCGCTTAGTTTGGCTTGCTACACTTCCTAGGCTAGCTGCTAACGTTAGCCTCTCCCAGTTTGCTAACACAGCCGGTATATTTCACCGCCTTATAACGTCTCCAGCTATCAGCAAATGTGCATTTAAAATTAAATCAGCTGATTCCAATGTCATACTGAAAAAAACGAGGGTATATTAACACCAAAAAAACGAGTAAAACCTTGTTGTCGATCAAATATAGTGAGAAGAAAAGCTAGCCTCTTGCGGCTAGTTGGCTACTTGTTTGGAGCCGAGTTAGTCCTGTAGAGGAAAAGCTAGCAAAGAAAAAGTCAGTGACTTCCGGGTAAAAATTTCATAATAAAATATAAAATCGCTAATGGATTCCATTCTAGGAAAATATTTAATTTAATCGAAAGCATATTTACTATAAGTGGTTTTAATTGCAAAAGACTGTGGTTCAATGAATGCCTTTTTTTTTCTTGGCCAAAGGCCAAAAAGACCACTGTGTAATAATGTAATAATATACTAGTTTCCAACATATATTGAGCTATTTTGGACAGTTTTTTTTTTGCTTGTTTTTTTTTTATTCGCAGCCAATACATTTAAGCGACAAAGATCAGAATACTTTAGTAGTGTGCTACAGGACTGTTGGGGACAACATAAATCAGATTATAATGGCTTTGGATGGATTGGAGGCATAAAAGCTCAAAATCTTGGTTTGACTCAGTTTCAGTTTGGCTTTACGCTTCCACAGTCACTTGAGTCCTTGATGGTTATTTATCACACCAGAAGCTGATCTGCAATTGGTGGGAATATATTAAAAAGGGAAAGACTCCAGAATGGGTTATAGTTAATAATCATTTTTTGAATATGGGCTTTTTACAGAAAAGCTCATATTTCTCCTTCTCTCATTTTTTCTCCTTTTTTTTCTTTTTTCCTCTTCTGTTCTACTTACATTGCACTGTCCATATAATCTGTAAAACTCCCTGCATAATTATAATAAACCAATTTATATGCATGAAACAAGCAGAACATTTTTGCTTTTGCATTTATTTTACCTACTTCAAATGAGATAAAATTACCCATGCTTTTATTGTGACAGTATTGCCTCCTTTTTCCGGTGGGCGTTAACATAATTGATGCCTTGACATTAGCTGGGTGGTAAAAGTTCAGCCTGCTAGGAGACCGCCCCTTTTACGTCATGAGATCATGATTTTCGCGGGTCTCATCCTCATTAGGCGACAACTCCAGTCACTTTCTCACTGATTATCATAATAATTCAAAAAGAGAACCTGCAATATTCCCTTTAGCTGTACATGAAAATAATCCCTATGTAAATGAGAGTTAAATCTCTTTTTTTTTTGCATAGCCTTTGAAATAAATTAGTTATATATAATTTATAGTAAGCTATAAAATGATTTATTAGTAAAATAAGATGACAAAAACACACTTAAATAAGGAAATAACACATCTTAAATAAGGTAGTTTGGAAATAACCCAGCGAAGAAAGGATGTCCCACTGTTTCATTCTTTACCTGTTACAAAGGTACAAAAAAGAGTAAAGAGTGAATATGTTAAAAAAAATAAATAAATAAATGTTTTGGCCTAGTGGTTAGAGCGGTGCGCTTGTTTTCTGATAAGGTTGAATGTACTTAGACAACTTTTATTGTCATTTTGTAAACACAGAGTGTGTACAAAACGGAAATTTCCTTTTTAACAGCTTTCAGAACATTTCATTTCCATAAAGTGCAGCATTGATCAGATGTAAACAGTGTGAGGGAAAATGATGCAAAAACGCATTGATATGGAAGTTTAAGATGCACCGTAGCAAAGCTATGTTCCCAGTTCAATCCCCACAGCCTGCACTCTGGGTCCCTGAGCAAGACCCTTAACCCAAGACCCTGGGTGCCGCACGGTGGCAGCCCACTGCTCCCCAAGTGGACGGGTTAGATGCAGAGATACATTTCTCCAGTTATGATGATTAATAAAGTTCAATTATTATTATTACATAGAAAAGAGAGAGTGCATACCAGTAGACTAGTAGCTGCAGTTTAAACGAGAGCCTGTTGGGATATTTATACCATTACAAAATACAATAATAAATAGTAAAAAACAAAACAAAAGAAAGCATAAACAACTAATTATTTTAACATACTATTTAATATAACTTCCTATTTTTCTTATTTGACCTTGAATTTTTACTCCTTTGAGTATATTTGAGGCAAACACTCAACTCTTCACCCAGTAACTCCATGTAGCTAATATTTTCTGTTCTGTTTCATATCAGTGTTTTAGCAGCTTTTCCTCTGTTGAGACATAGGCATGTTTTAATTGCATTTAAATTTGTTGGCATGTGTGAAATATGTGTGGTAGCCACTAAATATTTGTGGTAGTTATGCAAGTGCATATTTTGGTTAGACCTGTTTTTAATTCAAATATTTCATTTTGAGCACATTAGTTGGGTGGGGGTCTATTCTGGTTCTAAAAAAGGACTAGTCATTGATGTTAGTATATATAAAAAGCTTTATAATAGACTCATGTTGTGCTACATGTAGTGGAGATCTGCTTTTCTTCTCCTTTTGGTTTTGTAATCTTCTAACTACAAAAATGATGATGTTTATAATGCTGATATAAGTTGGGTTAATTGTTCAGGCTATCTGCTCCATTAGATTGTACCCTGCTGCTTTATATACATGCAGCTTGTAGGTTGGTGAAGCTCTTTCTGGGAACTATTTCCCAGCCTTCTGTCTTCTAGCAAGAGAAAAGGACAAACCAGCAGGATGACAGCAGGCAGCAACATCTGCAGGAGAGGAGGCACTGCTTACTCTATGATCCATCTGATGAGGGGAACATTTCAGTCACCATGTTTAAAACACTGTCGGGTTTAGAAAGGGGCCAACAGGGGCCAGTGCCCCTGTGGAACTGGTCCTGGCCTCTGCTGTGGTCCCTCTAGTGAAGACATAATACTAAAAAAAAAAAATGTTTTCATGATATTTTACGCTGGAACAGAAATAGTGAATGATTAGTTCCTTGGACTCATTTCATTGATATCTTTACAGTAGTGTTTTAATTATAATTTCAAAATAAATGTGGTAGGTCCGTCATATTTAGATCACAGTTTTCATCAACTAAAAGTTATTTTGAACCAAATTAAAAGAAAAAAATCTAATTTGTTACAGATGAAAATATCTTAAGTTCCAAGTCTGATTCAATTAAAACAGGTCATTTTCATTTTAAATAAGTAAAAAATATGTAATATTCCTGAATCGTGAATTTACATTGACCTAATATGCAAAATATCTTTAGCAGATATTTATCACCTGATTATTTCTGTGCTTTTTGTTCTATTCTAAGTTTTTTATTTTCATTTCAGGTAAATGAAATGCATATTTTCAAGCCAGGAAAATCACATTTTCAGTTGGAACATAAAATTTTAATTAAAAAAAATGACATGGAAATTTCACTTCAATTAGTATAGAGCCATGAGTGGCTCTTTGGTTCTACCGCTCTCCCTATAATATGGTTCAAATGATTATATAATTTGAAATATGATAATAATTATTTGAACAGGGCAATAAACTATTGCCCTGTTTTTTGTTTCAAGCTTTTTCAAACATTTTAAATACACAGATTAAAAAAAGAAAGCAGTATAATTACAATAGCTGCAGTATTAGCCTTAGATGAGGTCTGTTGGATGGTTTTAAATTATCGCAACATATATCAATCAAATAAACTAAATCCTGAAAAGCGCCTTTTCTTGCACCTGTTTCCTCTAACATCTATAGCATTATTAATTGATATTTAGTTTATAATCAGAAGCCTTAATCAATAACAGTTATTAGGCACACTGTTTCTTGACCATATCGCAGCGTACTGGTGAACTTAGCTGCTTACTCTCTGTAATTTGCATCACTTGTCTTGGTCTGGAAAGCTCCTTTTAAGAATCTTATTATATATTTAAATTACTTGTACTTAAATATTTACAGCACATGTTATGATAAAGAATGTCAAAGTTCAGCAAAATAATAAAAAAGAAGAAAACAGCAAATATAAATCTTATTGTTTAATGGAAAGCAGTATTACAGCACATCTAAAAGGAAATCCTGCACCGTTTTATCACAAACTCTCAACACGAATCACTGACATGTAACAATTTACATTTAAGAAATAAGCTCACATTCAGAAAGAAAATGGGATGTTTTTGTTTAAATAAAGCACTATCATCAAACAATGAATCCAACTACCTTCCAAATAAAATTGATTTGGGTCAGTAATTGGCTTTGTGCTGTTATCTGTTGGGGCGTCGGGAGGGAAATCGAATCCATGGGGTCATGGAGACATAGTAAAAGTGTTTTTTCTCTTGGAGTCCCGCCGTGGAAACGGAACAAAGCTTTTCACCTCTTTGTAACATAACCCTGTGAGAAGAAAGACAAGAAACATATGCATGTTCACAACCACAATTTCATAACAAAATGATTTTAAATGCATGCATCCCCTGCACACACATTCTGGCACTGCTGGTAAAGATAAATAACAAAAAAAAAAAACCTTTATTCCAATGTAACAATGAGAAAAATCTCAAAATCAAAGCTTGAATTAGGTTATTGTTTCAAATTAAATTAACATAAATATCTTTTGTAATTCATAGTTTGGTCAGAGTGTTGAGGATTTTTTAAAATCATTAATTTAAGACTTCCTGCTTTCCCAGGGTATAAATATGGCATCCAACAGATGTTCTCCAGGCTTCAAAATGAAAAAGATGGGAGAAAACTACTTTAATATACCAGATCTTAATAAATCCTTAACAAATTTGAACTTATTGGAAAAAAATAGCCGCCAATTTTAACCAACCCATACCTACATTAGGTTTGTGATTAAACAGATAGTTGTGAAGGTTGAACAGAGTCATGTTTTCATGGTAAGTAGTGAGGAGCATGGTATTGGAGGACATGTGGAGTTTGCTGAACTCTGCAGGGACTTGAACTGAAGCCGTGTGCTTTGGGCAGATGGAAACAATAACAATCGTCTCAATCACAAACACATCAGGTGAGTTTGGTATAAATCAGAGGATTAATAAGCAGAAACCCCATTTCTGTTAACCATGATGGAGGATTCCTGATGATGTGGATCTGGAATCACAAACTTTTTAAAATACCAGAGCATTTTAAATAAAAGTCAGATAGACTCTACCAATAAAACTCTGTATAAGCTTGTTTACTAAGTGAAGGATCTGAAATAGAATACCAAACATATATCTAAACCTCCTGAGTTGCAGGCCAGGTTGCCAAAGAGGCATAATCATGCTTTATAAGTCATTTCTCGACTTGTTGCTGATATAAAGATCCTGGAGGATTCCAAAAAAAAAAAAAAAAAAAGAAAATAAAATAAAAAGAATCCACTGGACTTTGTTTCCAAGTTTTAAGACGTTTTGCTTCCCATCCAAGAAGATTTTTCAGTTCAAAATGTCAGGAAAAGTTTCCTGGATGGGAAGCGAAACGTTTGGAAACAAATTCCAGTGGATTGTATTTAATTTTCTTTTTTTGGAATTGAAATTGAGCTGGATGAATCTTCAGCAGCATCCTGGAGGATGATGTGGATGTGAAAATTTTAAAGTAAATTATTCTAGGCCTGAGTAAATTGTTGACCAGATTTATACACTGAAGAAACGCGTGTCATAAGCTGAAGAGAAGCCATTCTAGGCTGTTTCTCTCTACATGTTCTGGTTCTGTAATACCTATTTATTGATAATAAATCGAACTTCATTGTATCTGGAATAACTTTGAATATTTTTGTATGATTGGATTTGTTTTATACAAGTGCTCCATAAAAGATTTGCTGTGAATTAGCGCTTTACAAATAAAGTTATTTTAGTGAATTTACTTCTTCCTATTGACAAAGGGGATGTTGCACAGAGCATTAACATCAGTTATGCCAGTAAGTTTGTTTTTGTAATATTAACATGGATTTGTGCATCCACGTTAATGCAATGAATCAGTGATTAAATATACCCAAAAAAATAAAGGCTGGATTAAAAATGAATAAAGGTTGGTGATAAATTAATTTATTTCTGGAAGTTTTACACACCTTTATCAAGGGTAAACTAAAGGTATATCATCACCATAAGCAAAATAATCTTTTTGTTAAAAACATTTTTAACCTGACCTTGGTGGAAATCCAGTCTTAAAATACCATATATTAATAGTTGGAAAAAAAAAAACATAAATCATTATTATATATTTTTAAGAAAAAACTCCTAAAATCATATAATTTTGGCGATTGTTAGTTGTTTGACATAAATGCCATCAATTCTGGGACGATAAAGAAATCCAAACAAATTAAAAAAGTCAATTTAAAAGTGAAAAACAATATGGCAAAACCAAATTCAGACATTAAATATGTAGCAAGGTTAAGAAGTTATGAATACAAGTTAGAAATTTACAAAAATACAAGCAAGAATCACAAATTTACGAGTATGACTCTACAACCCCTGATCAGGCTGTTACACTTCTTACCAGATGGTGGCAGTAGTTCACCTAAAAGTTGTTTGCCAAAGCAATTTAAAGAAGAAGTGGAGGGAGACTAACATCGGCCCTATCTCCTATATAGTGCTCTATATAGGGGTTAGGGCATTTTATACCTCAGTTATTGATGTCTAGTGGATGAAAAACTAGTGGACTCAAAATTTCCTACAATGCATCAAGTAGCGTCACTAGATGAGCAGATATATCCCAGAATGCTTTGCAAGAGCTGCCCTCACAAAGCCTCATGGGATTTGTTTTTGGGGCAAGAAAGAACAAAGATGGCGGAGGCACCATGTGGGGAGCCAGAGTCACGTGACCAACAGGGAGCAGATAGTAATCATCATTTGGAACGGTTAATAAAGTCCCTGCTCTATATAGTGATTGAGGGGTTAGGGCGGACGTTCGGATACGGCCTCAAACACAACCATCAATAGAACATCATGTGTCAAAACCAACAATTTAGCAAAGAAATAAAGATCGATGATGGTTTTGTTTACGTGTTCTTCTTCCTTTTCTTGTTTAACACCAATTGGTGAACAACCTTCAGGTGCACAACTGCCACCAACCAATAATGAGCTTAACAGCTTCCTCTGGCTTTGTAGATTCATACTCGTACATTTGGGATTTGTACTTGTATTTTGTTGTCACTTTGATTCATAACTTTGAAACCTCTATTCTTACACACGAAACAGCCGAGGTCACATGGATGAATGATCTGGTCATAAGAGAGATTACCTTGGGCCTTTCTGCTGGAAGCAAATTGCTACTTTTAAAAACATAACTCTCCATTTTACCTTGTTTTTAATTAAATATAGTCCTGTACTAGATTGACCTGTTTATATTTATAGTCCTATTTCCATAACTTCAACTGCTTCTTATGACATAGTTAGTTTTCAGTCTGAAAGGCTGGATAAGGTTGTCACATTATAAAGTTTTAACTGTATAACTGTTTTTTAAAGCGTATCTCATCACAAGATTTCAGAGTGTTTTGCTTTATTAATACTTACGCTTCCACTCATCTAGGGACAACGTTGCATTGTCATGGCTGTCATCATATGGCGTCGGCTCAGGAAAGTCCTCCGGGTCTCGTAGACTGTCGAAGTACGGGTGCTCCAGAGCGAGTTCGGCAGTAGGCCTCTCATCTCCATCCAGAACCAGCATCTTTTCAAGCAGATCGACCCCTGCCGAGCATGCAATAACGCAGAAAAAAACAAAACAGAGACTGCATCAAAGAGGTAGTGTCAAAAGCTGGGTTTCTGTATCTACCCATGCACACAAAGATGCAACCGTGCATCTTAATGTCACACTGTGCAGTTATTAACTTAATAACTTCTTGCATATATTTAGAACAAAAAGCAATTATGTAAGTTCTGTTACAAAATGTGACAGCTCTCATCCTTCAAGATCAGAAAGCATTAAAATCAACATTACATTCCAAAGAAACCAGAAAACAACTGCTGTCTGCGTTAAGAAAGTAGCTCCTTGAACAGGAAGACAATCTGTCTTTATATGAAGTTAAAAATAGATATTTAAATAAACGCTATTAGATGATGAATCGTTTGAACTCACCCTTATCACTGGCTCTGGGAAACAACGTTGAGAAGTCTTTTCTAGGGTGTCGAGGGAGGCCTTTTACATAACTTCTGGCCTTTTTATAGATGAGAACAAAAGATAAAAGTCAAGTTAATATTTTATTTAGTTTATTGGCTAAAGATGCCTACAAATGAAACAAGAAGGTGTGCTCATCAGAGTCTGGCCCAGTAAACTTTGTGTATCCATGAATGTTTTTTAGACTTTAATAAAAATAGTTTTATTTCAAAGATTGTGTGTTATATGTTGGTGAAGATTCTCAGTCATCCACGTCACAGTGATTCCCAAAAAGTTAAAAAACAAACTGCTGGACTTTGTTTCCAAGCTTGAAGACGTTTCGCTTCCCATCCAGGAAGCTTTTTCAATTCAAATGTCAGAATTAGCATTGTGTTGCTTTATACAGTAGCCAACACGGCCTTGTTTTTGCTTAGATAACATGCAAATTGCAACAGACGAAGGGGTCCACCCCAATGGATTGGGGGTCGTTTGCCTTGTTTTGTTAGCCTGCAATGCCCCATACCTGTCTATGTCTCTGAAAGGGGGGTCGCTAAAGGGAATTGTTGGCCAGGCTGAAGAGGCGAGGTCTTCTGTTTCCCTGTAAAGTGTCTGGGGCTGCGATGATAGCGGGAAGGGATTAACTCAATTGCTTCATTGTAGGTTTTTGAAGGCCAAAATCTGAGTCCACTACTTCTGCTTAAGGTTGGTTATTGTCTTTCTTTACAGGGAAAGAGAAGACATCGCCAATTCGGTCAGGCCAACAATTCCCCTTAATGACCGCCCTATCAGAGACATAGCCAGCAGGCAACAAAGTGAACCAAATGATGCCCATTCCAAAGGAGTGGACCAGTTTCTCTGTTTCAATTTGCACATTGTCTAAGCAAAAACAAGGCCCTGTTAGCTACTGTATAAAGGAACTCAACGCTATTCCTGACACAAAGCTTCCTCGATGGGAAGTGAAATGTCTTCAAACTTGGAAACAAAGCCCAGTGTTTTTTTTTTTTTTTTTTAAAGATTGTGTGTTTTTATGTATTTTTTTTTTTTTTTTTTTAAAGATTGTGTGTTTTTATGTATGATTGGGTATTTGACAACATTAAAATTAGGTTATATAAGACGTGAAAAGAACAAAAAAAGGGACCTTTATAAAGATCTGCAAACCAAAAAATCAGGACAGCCATACTTTTATTCCCACACACCTGAGAACTGAGTTATTCAGCCTTTTAAAGGAGGTTCACCTCCTCAAACTGTTAGACGTCTAGGACCTGATCTACAAAGATTCCAAATAAGGAGTGATAAATTGTGCAAGAAATAAAAATGTATTTGAGCAACAAGTGACGGGTGATCTAGACAAATTGCGCAAACGAAAGTTAAGACAAGCACACAGGCTCGGTCCGCGCCATTTAAAGGTATAGTGGAGGATGTTTATTTTCTGGGTGGATCATCAAAATAAGTGGTCCTCCTAATTGTCAATCATTCTGGTGATATGTTTACATAAGGCTGTCCTATGTGCTCGTCCCCATTTTCACTTAAAGTCTGTCATAGTGGAAAAATTGCAAATCTTCTTTTGGAAAGTAAGCTTGTATGAGTAATGCAAACAGCAACTTCTAAACAGAGCGTAGACGAGGAGAAATAGGCTCATGCTCTTGGGAGCGGGTACTAGGGTTGTCAAAAGTATCGATACTCAAAAAAGTATCGATACTGAAACGTTGTATCCGGATACAAAACTCATTTTTAAAAGTATCGATACTGTGCCACCACCAGTGGCACCTAAACAGTCATTCATCTAAAGTGCAGAATGGAGGACAATGCACTTTCTGAACACTGTGTGATTGAATAATTCTGTGCAATTTTCAGTTCCAGACTTTTTTTTTGTAACAGGTGCAGCTGCTTAGAATTATTTTTGTTTCTTAACCGGTTTGGCTAGTGTCATTGTTTTGTGTGTAAAGGATAGCCAAGGAAGGAACACTTCATTTTAATTTTATAATTTTTTTATCAAGCTTGCTTAATATTGTGCACAGCAAACAACCTCAAAATATTGTTCTTATTGTTTATTGTATTTATTTATTGTATTTTATTTATTAATGAAAATATTTCTGTAAAAATATGTTTTTATCCTTGTGGTATCGAAAATGGTATCGAGTATCGAATATTTTCCTTAGTATCGGTATTGAGTTGAAAAGTTTAGTATCGTGACAACCCCAGCGGGTACAGGGTTGTCCATGTGCACTTTTTCTTTTTAAAGTGGAAAGGGCGGGTCTTTTAAAAATTTTTTGAAAATCCTCCACTATACCTTTAGATAAGCAGATTCCTTTGTTACGAAAGGTTAAGAATCGTTAAACAAAGATGAGGTTATAATGATAATACTTAGTAAAAGAATACATATAATACTCTGGGTATGATTTACAGTGTATTTTACATAACTATCTTAAAGTGATACAAAGAAAAAAAAAGATGAAAATAATCAAGGATGCGTGTTATATATTAGAATAAATGTCTTCATAGGCCTGATCATTATTTCCATGTAGCTGCTGTTTTTGTTACAGGAGGTGGAGGGGAGGAGGTGAGTCATGTGGTATCTGTTTGTTCATGTGACACTGATTGTGGTGAGGCTCAGGATTTCTGGTGTTTAACTGAAGTAGACAAGCAACATCAGCACTGTTTGTTTGGTTTTCATGGTGTCCAAAATGTAGGGAGACATATGATATATGTTATGGGCCATAAGTGCATTATTCATATAAAGAAATTGATCAGCCCAGGTTATCATATTAGTACATCATAAAAAAATAATTAAAAAAATCATTTTATTTTCAAAGCACCTGGAAATGTTGCTCTGCTTCATGATAGAATAACAAGCTGCAGCAAAGCAGCTGGATTTACCTCCAACTCTTCTACACACCCACTAGAGCGAATATACTGCAAAAAGCTGTCGTTATTCAATAAAACACACAAAACTGTGCTTCTGTGGATCCTGTAAAGGAACATTGAGGAAGGAAAATAATCCCTCCTACCACACATAGGGGGTGTCATTCCCCATCTATGATGGTTGTTCTCTGGTGGAAGTTAATGCTCTGATTTTTCTTTTCCAAACATGCAGTCGGACATGGTGTTTATCATTTTGTTTTGATTGCACAGAGAATCGCTTCCCTGCTGCATTAATTTCTTCCGCGCTATGCAGAGTTTTTTCCCTCCACTATTATTCTACTTGTGTAATTTCTAACAGTTCAGACACGTTAGCATGCACACAGCCTCTCTTTTCATCCTCCTTCATTCCTCCTTTGCATCTGCAACAGATGTGTCAAGTAACAAAGTATTTTAATTAAGTAGAATTTTGGCTATCGATGCTTTACTGGAGTTATTATGTTTTGGAAAACTTTTTACTTTTACTCATTAATTTTTTTTTGCAAGTATCTCTGCTTTCTACTCCCTACATTTTAAAACTAAGACTTTATAGACTCATTATGACCTGTTGGCACATAAAAAAAAAAAAAAAAAAAAATGATCAAAATAATTTGCTTCATCCAGACAATTTATTTTCTATTCTGCGCCAACTTGTTGTTCACCACGTACCAAAGTAAATAGTTTTTCAAGATAATGCAAAGTTAAATTTGACATTGTCGAAAATTAAGTATAAGGAAGATATCACCCAGAATTTTAATAAAATGTACTATTAATAAGCTAGTGCAATAAAGCGTCTGTCAGTAACATGTTTTCCTGCATTACTTTTATACTTTCAGTAGGTGCTTTTAGACTTTTACTTAAGTAAAAAGCTTAAGTTGACACTAACCTCTTCAAAGGCATTCTTAAACAGTATGATTTCTACTTCTACTTGATTAATAAACATTAACACTTTTAGCATCTCTGACCTGCAATGACTGCAGATTGTTTTTTTTAGTGTGGGTTTGTGTTTGACTTTCGAACATGCTTTAAAAAAAAAAAATCTGTTTTGATAAAGCTCTCTAGCTGGTGCTAATATCCTCCAACCCATAAATAACACATGCAAAAAATATATAAAAAAATTGAGGCTGCAACCTGCCGATTTTGCAAATTTTTTTCCACCTTGTGTTTAGATTGTTTTTGAAGTTTGCACCTGTTTTAATACATGCAAACGCTTTTATATCAGGCCCTTAGTGCTCTGTGCTCCTGACTGTTGAGGTGAACAGATGTAACAAGCTGCCTGTTGCCTTCACAAAGAAGAACTTAGCAGCTTAAGGATTCTTTCCAATTTGCCCAGTTCAGGCTGGCTATGCGAGTTCATCCTGAAGCTGACAGCAGAGAGGCTGAGAGATTGATCAGGCTTAACTATCAATGGATGTCTGAAAGGAGGAAACTTTTAGTCTCTAAGGGAAAAACATAAAGGCCAGAGAGAAGTAGTTAAATACCGGAATAATGTTCTTTATACAAATGAGTGGTAAGTTAAATTTGACAGCAGAGAGTAGACGTGTTTTAAATAAACCAAGTACAGCTTTCCAGGAAACTCAGAGCTACTAGGAAGGATTGACACGAGGGTGTCATCTTTTGCTGCAGCAGAACCGAACCAGCTGACGCTCCTAGCATCTATTTTGAATTATAATCTGGATCAGAGGACTTAGAGAAAAAAAATGTAATTGTCTGTATGAAATTTTATTTTTAAGGAAATCCAGACCCTGCAGCGTGACAATCACCATCAAGTACCAGCAAATCACCAGGGTCTGGTTTAGGATTAGGAGAGAGAAAATCCTGAGCTGAGTCCCAGCCCAGATGTTGATGTCATTGAGGAGCTGCTGTGTTCCAGTGGAAAAGGAGGAGTGGGAAAAAACATTTCTCAGTTCGACCGTTAAAAAGCCGGAGATGTCTGGATGTTTCTTTTAGGCACACAGGTTTACTGCAGCTTTAAGGAAGGAAGGAAGGTATCCAAATGCTCCCTCTGTAGAAAGAGGCGTTCTGGTTGGTTTGTTTGTTTCAGTAGAACAAGATAAGCTTTGGAATTAAAAAGTAGATTATATTAGAAAATATGTCTTAATATAGAGCTAAATATTTACAACTTCCCACTGTGAAGAACTTTTGCTCCAAAATGAGATTCTGACTTTTGACTTTGACTATTGATAATAACAGAAAATGCTTGATTTTCTTAATATGGCTTATATATATATATAATATATATATACTGAAATACTTATTTCTTTAATTATAAACTTCTCAAAATTGTGACTTTACACAACTTAAACCATAGCAGCTCAAACAGGTCTAAAAATGCATTTTTAATGCCACTTTCTAGATGCCACTGTTTGGACATGCCAACTGTAAGAAAGGCAAATATTTTTATATGGTCAATATCATTAAGTTACACTTGATAATAAGTGGTTTAATTTGACTGGTTTGATCATTTTCTTAGTACGAAAACATGCCCATGAGGCTGGTAGTGACTGAAAATTAATAGGATCACACTGAACAAATGAGAACAGCCTCATAATGAGGATAAATCTGGCAACTGGTTTACATAAAAAATGGATTTTGATAAAAGATGCTGCTTCTCAAAGGTTAGGATCAAATCTAAGATTATGTCTTAATCTTAATCCACTCTAAAATCTAGAATTGTGGGTAAATTAGATAAACTGCAATGAATTCTGTATTAAATTTCATTTAAACTGCATTTTGGTGAAAAATATAGAAAGGAAAATCAAAAGCATAATTTCAAGACAAGGATGATACCCTTGAAATAAAAGGTTAGAAAAAACGAGTTTTGTGAGAAATGAGATGACTGATCTGATTAAATCAGGACTTGTCTTACCTCTGGACTTTCAAGCTTCTGGATAAACTCTGGTCCAGGCACTCCACAGACCTTCATGATCTGAGAAAGCTGGTCCATGTCTGGATATCAAAGGGTTAAGGGAAGAAAAACCTGCTGCAATCATAATGGGTTGCAAACTTAGCCCCAGGAATATGTGGTTTGCAAAAACAAGCCCATAAACTAATTAATTAAAACCAGGAAAGCAAGTTAATAATCCAGAGCAAAGTTTTATCTTCTAATAGACCCAATAAATCTGTTAAACGTACAAGAAGCTGAATGTATTAGCTAAATGACATTATAGTGAACGCATGATAGGATTCTCCCTCAGGAAACATGTTGCTTGGATAATTTATGGTAATTGGCTTTTGTGATTCATTTAATACTGGATTTATAGCTCTCATCAAATTAACGTTCCTGTTTATCAAAGAGGCTATCAATCTATTTCATTACTACGTGATGAAAATATCATAAAAAACAGATAAAAAGCAATTAAGGATACAGTCTTTTCCTTTAAAGAGGGTTTTTCCATTGATCATTTCTGCCATGATGCAGCCCACAGACCAAATATCCACTGGAAAAAGACAGAAAAATAAGAAGACGAAAAATATCAATAAGAACTAGAAGCATAATATATGTATATCAGAGGCTGAAGTCTAGCAGGGTGGAATAGAAATGAGGAAGTTGGCATTTAACTGGCAGAGATCAGTTCTCGATCACAAACAGAGAGCTGAAATGGGGGAGCATATGGTGAGTAATACTATCCTAAGGAGGGTGGAAATCTGCTTTCTGTGCCACATTTTATTTCACCCAACCTACTTCCAATAAGCTAAACGTCTCCCCCTTCAGAAACATACATCCTGAAACAGACAGTCGCACTCTGTGAGAATGGAAAAAAAGAGAGGGAAGAGGTTTCACAATAACACAATGGATTTTAGGAAGTAATAAGAGGATTTTAAAACCGGCTGACTGTGCAAACCAAAACACAAGCCTCATGTAAAACAGGACGTGTCCATGTGATGAGCCAAACAGTTAGAGTTACAGTACAGAGAGGTGAGAACAGGACTACGTTAATAATATGTAACAGCTACAATCGTCTTGCCAGTCTGGGTGTAGTGCATCCAGTTCAGAATGACCTCAGGCGCCCTGTACCAACGGGTCACCACGTAGCCCGTCATCTCCGCATCGGTACTGCGAGCCAGCCCAAAGTCCAGGATCTGTAGACGTACAAAAGAGACTGATAAGGCATCAGAGCATCATAAGCAGAACATGCAAGCAATGTTGTAAACTATATATTCAGGTCACCGTGGATACGTACATGTTTAACATCTTAAGATAGGTTTTACCTGATTCTATATTGAGGTTTTTATTCAAGAAAAAAGGTATGTATGGAGTGAATTTTGTTTCACTATGGTTTAAAGCAGTGCTGCTAACGATTATTTTGCTAATCGATTAATCAGTTGATAATTTTTTTGATTAATCGATTAATAATCGGAGAATCAAAGGTTTCTTAAAGGCACACTGCAGACTTTGTGACCTAAAGAGTTGACACATGTGAGTTATTCGAAAGGATTCCTCAGGCCAAAATACGCGCTTGATCAATCCTAAGAGCGGGGCTTCCTTCTTGAAATGCAGCTTATGTAAGTTGGGAGAAGGCACGGCGTCTTTGGCAAGGTCATGTGACCTGAAAGAACGCCCCATTCGACCCAGTGGCTGTTCACTGGAGCGCCGCGCTGATCCTCCGCGCTGCGCCGCCTGGCGTGTCCCGGCGGTGTTCTCGAGAGAGAGCAGCAGCTTTTCTCACGCCCTCAGAGCTGAACCTAGACGCCTAGTCCGGCCCCCAATGTAGTACTGTTTAGTACTTTGTTCAGACATGGGAGGCTGGCGGATTTGCAACAGTACTGCGGCACTTTTGGCCACTAGGGGCGCTAGACGTGAAAAGTAACAGGTTTAGCGCCCCTAGTGGCCAAAAGCTACACGGTGTGCCTTTAAAGAAGATTTTTTGCGAAATAAGCCAGGTGAAAGTAAAACTTTTCCACTTGAGGAGTGCTGATAGAGCATTTGACGGAAGAAAACATTTTAAATGCAAAATGTTTATATATTTTTTTTTTTTTTACAATTTTGATAAAATGACTGCTCTAATCGGGTTGCTCTGTTAGCAAAAGACACATTTTACAGTCTCTATACTCCAGTTAATGATTAATCGATTACTAAATTAGTTGACAATTCTTAATCAGATTAATTGTTTCAGCTTTAGTTGAAAGCAAAGTACATTTTTTTAAATGGAAATGTGAGAAAATTCTGAATTTAAGGTTGGAAAAACGTCTTAAAGAAATTTACTTCACTGTTTTCTTTGACTTTTTAAATTTCTTTCCTATCTTATTTTTCAAATTTTATTTGTTTTTATTGTACAATTTTTTTACTTTTGAATTTTATTTTTTTAAATTTC
>NW_015150612.1:53781-99638 GCF_000732505.1 Cyprinodon variegatus
ATATATATATAAAAAAAACTGAACCTCCCTCCAAAATTTCAAAGTGGCCTGCATCTACTGTATATCCAGCCCTGTTTACTCTGATACACCTAAATTAAATCTAGTCACCTTCAGAAGTTTAGTCTCAGCTGTTTTCTATAGATCTCAGAGGTTTCTTGAAAACAGTAATCATCCTTAAAAAGTGAAAGTCAGTGAGTCAACTGCATAATAAAGACGGGAACACAGCAGACAGGACTGAGAGAAACACATTTGAAGGTTAAAGCAAGATAAGGACATAAAGTAAGGCTGACAGCTTTTAGCCTCCCACATCTGAAACTGAAACTTCATCTGAAACCGAGAACAGTTTACCACATCTGCAAAACCTACAGTTAGGCCAGCAGTTATTCCTATGCTTGGTGGGTTTAAGTTTACAGTAATCTCTTAGCAACATGTTTCTTCTGACTGGAAGGAATAATAAGGTTTAGAAGTGGTCCAGCCAGAGTCCTCACTAAGATCTGGGGAGATTTTTTTTTTTGTTGTTCGTAAAATTCTGCCTTTATTTCTAGCAAAAACAAACTTCTTGGTTTGAAATATTTAAAATATAACATTTACAGAGCAATGAAATAAATATGGTGTCTTCCTAAGCTAACTGGTTGGTCAAGTAGCCCCTAATTAATCCTAACGCAACTAAAGGCTGGTTTATAATCAGAAACCAGGTTATCTGTGTGTCAAGGTTAATGCAGGTATAGCCTCGCCCCTTCCCCAGACACTCTGCTACACCTCTCCTAAATTGTTGGTGGCTGCAGACAGTGCCGCAGACATGAGGCCTCTGATTGGTCAAATCTACATCCGCTCTACACTATGCTGATTTCCTGTTTGGTACCCTACCAGCTTGTTTTGTTTGTATAACCGCCATTGTGGAAAATGATTCGTAAAGTTGGACCAGCTAGAAGAGCTGGGACCCTTTTTTCCACCTGGATCCCCGCTCTTTTTCACCCTCATGTCCCTCCGTTGTCGCACAAACTTGCCCCCACTTCCACACCGCCTTGGCCGTATCTAGACCCACAGCTAGTTCCTGATTGTGCCTCTTGTGTTGTGGCGTGGAATAACATAGCGCAGACCACGCTTCAAAATTGAGAATAAATCAAAAATATCTGCGACAAACCCACTGCGACACACTGCTGCGGCAGTATAACCAGCCCTTTAGGAAGCCGACAGTAACTTAAAAAAGAAAGGCTGCAGTGATTGTCAGCTAAGGTGGATAATCCGTTGACCTACGTACTCCAAAAAATTCTGGCCCACATCCCTAACACTCTACCCAACAACGATACATGGTGTTGGCAGCATCATGCTTTGGGGAGACTTTTCTTCAGCATAGACAAGCAAACTGCTTAGACATTATGGGTGGATGGAATTCCAACACAGGTTAAAAAAGTTAAAAAACAAAGGACAGATGGAGCTAAATAAAAAGCTAGAAAGCTGCTAGAGGAAGACTGAAAACTGGAGCAGAGGTTTTATTTCCAGCAAGAGAGCAGATACCAAGCGTACAACGAGAGCTTCAGAACAGTCAAAGTCCAGGACTGAATCCAACAAGAACTCTGGCAACATTTTAAAGCCGAGGTTAAAAGTCCCCATCTGTTCGAATTAGGTGAGCTTCAAAACAAATCCAGGATATGCAAAGCAGCTAGAGAGTAGAGACGGCACACAGGACTGCAGCCAAATGCAGTTTTCTCTTAATGTTTGATATCAAACACCAGAACTACTGAACAAATACAACAACATTACATTTCTCTAGGGCTGCAAGGGGGAATATTTAGTAAATCATACAGTCAGTCAAATATGTTTCTAATAAATCAATTAATAAACTGATAGAAATTTTTGCTTTACATGTGATTCTTCACCTAATTCGAACCAGGTGAAAATAAAGCTTTGCCATACAATTTCTTAAAAGGAGTTTTTTCCAAATGAAATGATTCATTTTCTATGCATTTATATGTATTTTAGTAAATGGAATCAAACCTTTTCAGTTCTACAGACTCAAAAGCGTTTTACACTGCATTTAGCCATTCACATATTAATGGTGGCAAGCTATATTGTAGCCACAGATGCCATGGGGCACACTGACACAGGCACCACCAGACCCTCTGACCACTATCAGTGGATTATGTTTTGCCCAACGACCGAGGCAGAGGGAGTTGGGGTTCGCACAAGCGATCATTCGGCTGCAGGATGAACTAGTGCACCCTACGCCACTGTCCCCTCACAGGTCTACAGTTTTGCTTTAATATCTACCGAGTTGTTTTTTCTTTTAGCAAACGGCATATTTAAAGTCTGTATGCTCCAATAAACAATTAATCAATTACTAAACGAGTTGAAAATTATTCCAATAATTCATTAATCAAGATTAATCTGATGAATTGTTTCAGCCCTACATTTCAAATAGTCTTATTTTAGGGCACTGGATTCATAAGGGGGTCAAAACCCATGTGTGTTATCTTTTCCCTTCATAATTTTAAACTATCTTGCATTGAGCTGACACATAAAATCCCAAAAAGGTATGTAAATATCTAAAAGTTATTATAAGTGTTTGTTTTAATGCTTGTACCTTCAGTTCGCAGTCTTGATTAACGGCCAGGTTTCCAGGCTTTAGATCCTGCAAATGGAAGTGAAGTGATGGTTAAATGGTGCATATAGTAACAACAACAAATTACAGTGACTGGACTCCGCCCTCAGAAAAAGCAGATTTATTGCCTTGGTTCCTGTGGTCTGACATGGCTTAGCCGCTCGGCTAAACACTTTAGTAACGTTTTCCTTCTTCCACACAATCCTCATCTTGTGATTCAACTTCAAGCCTACTGTAACCAATAAGAATTTTAATACTAAGGCATATATAATGTGATCAGCTGTCACTGAACGTTCCCTATGTCCAAACAGCTTTGGGAACCACCTGACTGTTAACAGGGACACTGGAAAAAATCTAAATAAGTGCATTTGTTCTTGAATTGCGATGGTAAAAGAGACATTTTAACAATGCAACAAGACAGTTTGCATTTAAAAGAAGAAAACACATTTGCATTGTCTTATTTCAAGTGCATTTTATCTAAATATCTTATTTTAAGAGTAAAAATACTAATTCCATTGGCAGATCATCTTATTTACCTAGTCAAATTAAGGGTAAATACACCTAATTTAAAAATGTTTTACTTATTTCTAGATCGTTTTTTCCAGTGGAGGGAACAGTTTATACACTTTAAAAACAAAGGAACTAAACAAATCCTCACAGCCCACTAGGCAAAGAGTAAAGACAGCTAATAGGATCTATTTGGCATCAAACAGGCCAAATGATCATGGAAGAGAGTGAAGATCGATGTGGTTTTCTATGATGCACAAGCTGCTTATTTCATCCCACTGCTGGAAGAACCTTTATATGGACTCCAACGTCCAGATGAAAATCTTATGCAGCGTCTTCAAGTCTTTCATTCTATTAACACCAAAGAAATATCAATTGCCTTATGTGAAAAAGAAGCTGACCAAGGACTTGTACTCACTAACCTGACGATGGAAAACACACCAGCTTGCCCATAAATATAACGCTTTAAAAAACATGGCATGTCAGTGAGGACAGTGAGGCCGCAGCTGATTAGCTTTAGTTAACTGATGCAGATTTTAAAGCATTTCCAGTCTAGTTTGTCTAATCTAATATTTCCAAAAAACACTACAGTGTGATGGTAGTTAGAGTTAAGGTTGCAAAGGGTTCAGCCTCACTGATTTTAAGTTGACTCTGAGGACAGATCTAGATCTAGATCTAGTCATTTTTTCTTAAAATAAGTGCATTTGTTCTTGGATTGAGGAGGTAAAAGAGACATTTTGCAAATGGAACAAAACAACTTTACACTGAGAATAAGAAAACACAATTGCATTGTCTTATTTCAAGTTCATATTATCTAATTATCTTATTTTAACAGTAAAAATACTAATTCCATTGACAAACTATATAATTTATCTACTCAAATTAAGGTTAAATACACTTAATTTAAGACATTTTTTTTACTTATTTCTTATTCTTATTACTTATCTAGATCGTTTTTTTCAGTGTGCTGTGGATGTTGAAGCTGAATAACACGTTTTATGCAAAATATTTGTCAGAACTTAAAAAAGAAGGAACCTCACTTTAGGTGCAACTATTCCATTGCTGGATTAGTGTTAAGAGAGTGTTGGCCTAGTGGGTTAGAGCAGTGGGCTTGTTCTCTAAGAAGGTTGTAAGTACCTGGTTCGATCCCCACAGCCTGCATTCTGTATCACTGAACATAGACCCTGCCACACAATGGCAGCCCACTGCTTCCCAATGGGATGCAGAGAGTGTGGGACGTTTATATTTAACACTGGCAATCACACAGCAGCACATCAACGGATTAAAGTATTTGGTATTTTTATGCTTAACAGTCCTTAAGGTTTGTAGAAGATCAGGTGAAAATATAACCGTGAGGATCAAAACTATGAAGAACTGTGTGGCGTTTCAACCCTGCCATAATTATCCTGAGTATAAATGATAACCCACCGAATGAAAACCAGAGGGGGAGGGTTAACTTTAGATGTGCATCATATTACTTATTTTTTTTTAGATCTGTTTGCTCCCTCTGTATTATTTATTTTTTCTTTTTTTTTTAACGCTCTTTTTTTTCAGAGTTTTGATCTATTTATGTCTGCTATAGAATGATTCCATTGAAGGTCTAACACCCCAGGTGTCTAAGAAAGAATAGTTTATAAGGACGTCCTTAAATTCTTTGTCTGAACACATTTCAGTTAACCTTTCAGGTCTATTGAAATGTGGAGACTTCAGCATGGACCTGGTAGACAGACAGAGACAGCAGATGAGCTTGAGACATGAAGAATCACACAGACTGCCATTTCGCTACTAAATAGACTCATTGCTTATTCTGATTGGGAGAGAGATTTATGCTTTTAACTAATTTTTGACCATGTTTAGAGTGTGCCATGTTGGGAACATCACATGAGCCTACTTTTTATGTTAAGGTCAGAACATTCAGGGGGTCAAAGTAAGAAATAAGTTAAATCTCCAATCTCCTTATTTTTTCTCAGATATTTAATTTGAAACCATAAGGACAAGTTCCCCGCATCTACAGGCAAATTTAAGGTTCTTGTGTTTTAATGTCTCCCAATAACGCGATTATGTCTACAAACTCTGGTTAACCTAATTATTTATTTGATCAACAACAAGATGTTTGTGAAACCCTTCAAATTTTTGCGTGTAACTCTAAGAACATTATTTTCTTGTATGAATCGTCAGCTGTAGATGTAACACGTACTATACCATGCATCAGCCTTATTCGTTCTAAGTCATCCCATTGGATGGTAGATATATAAAATAAAATAAAAAATCTGTCCTGATAGAGGTAGATATAAATTAAATGTCAGATAAACCTTTAAAGCTTAGGGTTTTACTTACTGCTGGTTGGTACTGGAGGTAAAAGGAAAACCACATGTAAGTTATTATTACTGGAGCTAATGTGTGGTGCAGTTTCTCTCATGCTGACTGTAGCAGGGGCTCTAGAGTATTGGGGAAGCAGGCTGATAAACCAGGCTTGCTATTACCTGGATAATACAAATCCTGGCGCTTTTAGTGGAAGTCTGTAGTCATATATTAAATGATAAAATCTATGCAAAGTTGAAATCGAGCCACATAATCAGACAGATCTTATCAGAATATGATCCGTAATATTAGCCTGATAAACCAGAATAAATGTGAGATTAAATGTGTAATTTAATCTGGCCCCGGTGAATGAGACATCAGAAGATTGTTGATGAGAACAACCTGTTGTCTTTCAACCCACGTCTGTGCCTATTGGCCAACGTTCTGACCAATGAGAGCAATTGTAGGCACGACAGAAAGCTGGTGGGGGAGTGTAAAAACAAATGAGCGTAGAGCCTCTTCCTGCTCATGTTTCAACGAAAACCCCCAAGTCTAATCCTTCCTAAACTGATTCCAAAGCTGAGTTTAACCAGAACTGTTCGATTGTTGTTGCCATCTTCCTTGTTGTGCTTTCTGCAACGTCGCGCAGCTTTGTGGTCAAGCCCTGAAAACTAGTGTTGCACCGATACCGATACCAGTATTGGACGGGGCCCCAATACTGCCCTAAAATCGTGGTATCGGTATCGGCGAGTACCAACAAATAAGGCACTGATACCATTTTGAGAGCCATAAGTTTATTCAACTATTGTCACCCATTCCTGGTAGGCAATAAAAAGCTCTACTGGTTTCACTTTGTATTAGATTTTTTCATGCTTCACAAAGGTAGGCAGCAGCATGACAAAGCCATGATGGCAATTATTTTACATTATTATGGTATCGGTATCGGCCGATACTGCACAGCCAGGTATCGGGTATCGGTATCGGGGCCAAAAAATGGCATCAGCGCAACACTACTGAAAACCCCGCCCACTTTGCATCCAGAAATTCAAAACACATCTCTGTGTTGTGATTGGCCCGCCAGTTCTAGGGCCTGGGGCATTGATCGAGGCTAGACCATTGGCAGGCAAAAATGACTTTGGCCTTTGGCGGGTGGGGCTAATTTACTAGGCTACCGTAACATCACATCAGTAGCAGGCTTGTCAATTAAATTGCATAGATATCGTACCATTAAAGACAAACGTCACAATATCATCCAAACAAATAGATATAATAGTGTATTTAAATTCAAAAACACATATATAACATTATGAAAGCTGTAGTTACAGGCACATATGGGAAAGCTGGATAAATACTCCTTACATAAATTCAGTATGTTAAAGCAATAAAATAACCCAACATGAAAAGCTTTTTGAGAATCCAGCCTTTCATTTGAGAGCCTTTATCCCGATATAAACGCTTATTAATTTCTGAAAAACCTCATCAGCATCTCAGTAATTATCCTTGTGATTCCCACATGACAAATGTAACCAAATCTGGCTGATGAGTGTTTCTAGCAGCTTTTAATTAGTAATTAAGAGTTTCCCTGGAGAATAAATGCGTATAAATACTGGAGCCCAACAGAAATCTGCTGCTCCTAAACTTAATAGAATCTACAGTTTGAGAAATGAAACTTTTTAAACAGCTGGAACTAGAACAACCAAGGCTGGATGAGGAACTACATTTCATTTACCTTTGAAAACTGAAGCAAAAAAATAAACAATAAAGCCTAGTATGATTCACTGGGAAACAGAATAATCCAAATGTTTTTCCCAATATTTAGACCTCTTAAACCCAAACAGTTTTCTAAAAAATAAATCAACAGTCTTACTCTGATGAGAAGCCTTTATTCTGCACGGTTAGTGGTTTCTCCACTAAGCCTATACATCCCTCTCTGATCCTCAGAGCTTTGAGTGCACTATAGTGTTTTTAGTGCTACTCACAGAGGGAGGGTGTAATGAACAGGGAACACTGAAGTAGTAAAGAAAATATATAACTGAAGGATTTGGGAGTAACTCGCATAAGTGTACTTTGCCTTCTTCACACGCAGAAAGAACAGGCCCTAGGTGTGGCCAAACAGCCCAAGACATGCATTCAAACATCAGACGACCCGACTCATCCTACCAGTTGGGACACATTTCAAATGACTCATCAATATTCATTTCCAAACTAAATAACGGTGTAGAAAGAGGCATATTATACCTGGAAAACCCTAGAAGTAGTATTGACCGCTTACCCTGTGGATGATTCCCGCCTTGTGAATGTACTACAGAGGGAGAAGAGGAGCAAACTGTTAATATTCTTATTGTTCATCTAACATTTTATGCATTTTATACCTTTTTTTTTAATTCTCCAAGATCAATAAAGTTTAAGATATTTTGTTCTCACCCTGAGTCCACAGAGCATCTGGTAAACGAGGAACTGGACTTTGTCTTCAGAGAGATGACCCCTCACCTTTGACAGGTCGGTGTACATGTAAGGCATCACCAGATAGCTGAGAAACAGATGCAGAGAGGTCAGATGTTTTAGTTTTTCTCTTTCCATCAGAAGTTTTGGAGTTTTTACATCTGAGCAGGTCTCAATAGATGTGTCCGAATACTGAGGAAACCAGTCCTGATGAGCTGCTGCAGCTCAGATTTCAGCCTCTATTCAGTAAACTTAATAAAAAAGAGAAAGATCCCCCTTTTAAGTCATATAAAAATATTTCATTTTATTACTGATTCATGCTACTCAATGGTTACCACTCAAACCTTTTTCTATCATATCATGTTACAGTAAAAAACTGCTGAATCATCACTTTGTAGAACCAAATTTCACAGTAGTTTCAGGTGCAAGTTTTAAGGAGAATCTCTCTACCTGCTTGCATATTATTCTTAGTGGTAAAATAGCTCAAGATCTGCAGAATAGACAGAGAAGATCTATGGGAATCTGTGGTCTAGTTTCAGGTTCTAAAACTAGGGATTAGATCAACCACATAAAAGAAATTGATCTAAATCATTCTGTGGTTGTTGTTGAACCTGCAATGTGTAAATCTGCTCCAGCATTAATGCTGTGTTCACACTAAAGGAGCTTTACACAGTGAAGAAGCATCTGCTGCTTTATCTTTGACACCTGTCCTCATTAGGGCCAGCAAGGCGTGTCGTAATATCAGGGTTTATACAGGAATGAGAAACTCTAATTTAATGCTCTTTTAATACTCTTAGAAATAATTTTAATGCCATCAACAAGTAACCATGACTCTTATGTGTATATATATATATATATATATACTAAAAACACAGCAAAATCCTTCATCGTCTTTACCGTCGACAGGCTGCAGTCATGTTCCGAATTCCGCATCTTCCAGCCACTTTTACTGAAATATGCATTTTCCCACTCTGTAGCTTTTTCTCCGCCTCGAGCTTCTTTACCGAACATATGGCTTTACGATCAATCGTGATATATCTGATGAAATTGTTTTTATAAAAGTTGTTTTTTTTTTTTTAAATAAAGCATTTTAATCACATTTAATAAATTTTAATACCAATTAAGGGCTTAATTAAAAAAAAATAAATAACTTAATGACTTTTAATGATTTTTGATGACCCACAGAAACCCTATAAAGGGTCTGAGGCGTGTTGGGAGGAGCTACCCTCTTCTCTTGCAGGTCTCTTGTACATAGCAGATGAAACTGAGAGAGTGGCTTAGATTTATTTTCTTAATAAAGATAGGGAACACTATCATCGGGATCTTTAGTAGCATGTCTGGAGTCACCAGATACTTTTGAAGTGTTTAGCTAGTGGAGAGTATCACCACTAGACCAAGAGACCACCCCCGCCAGCATGAGGACCAGTTGGGCATCGGTGCCGGCATATCCAACCAACCAGCTCCACAGCAACCAATCGCTGATTGGTTGCTGTGGAGCTTCGAGCAACAAAAACATAAATCTAACCCTTTTGAGTTTTATGTTTTCGTTTTGTTTAAATCCTATGGTTTATTGTGCATAATCTAAAGAAGGAAACAACTAAAATGCAGATAAACATGGTTTAATCAAATATTTTGCCAGACTGCCCTGAGCATGTCCCATGATGACGTCAGAGAAGCAGTTTAAGGGAGAAAATGTAAAAATTGTCTCACAGAAGTCATAAATCATTTTTTTAAAGATGTGTTTTAGCATTCTTTGGTGAGTTGAGGATAGAAATAAGTAGTTTTAGTACCATAATTACATCATTTATTGACACCCGGATGTATATTTGTTCGCGCATGCGTAGGACGGATCGGGTAGTGACAACCTCTCCAGTTCTGCAACAGCTTTATGCATGGGGTGGGAGACATTATCCAACAAAGTTGTTCATTTAGTTATGATCCTTTCCACTGCTCCAACAGACAGCTACATAGAAGATGGATGATGCCACAACAGAGTAATAAAAGGTCTTTAGGAGCGCCCCCCACACTCCAAAAGAACTCAATTTTACACCTGAGGTTAACTGAATAGTCATAGTCAAAATGATTTGCATAATAAACGAAAAACTTGGATCATGACTTGACTGTAGACCATTTTTGGCTGAGAAGTTTGGAAACCTGTGCTGTAAAATACCGAACCTTCAACTGGGGTTTTCTTAATGCTTACTTCCAGCCACTCTTCCATGAAGGCCAAATTCTTGTAAAGCTGCTATTAGTCATGTTAATTATTAATGCGACAATTCACTTTGAGACATATAAGGTGCAGCAAAGTGATATTTAAAATGAAGTAAGGCTTTTAGAGCGTAGCAACACACTTTCCGCTGCATGAGCATGCCTTTCTTGAAAAGCAAAACCCAAAGTGCATTTTACAAGCTTTTGTAGACTTATCAACTGTTACAGATACATGCTACAACAAGTCCCTAAACCGATTCAGTACAGTCTGTTGCAAAGGAAGAGATAAGGATTTTTCCCAACATAAAAAGGTCCATCATTGCTTTTTTTTTTATTAAAAAACACAGAGCTGTCAGGTCCCCAGATCATATGACTGCATCTGTTCCCAGAGCCTCGGGTGTTTACTAAACCCACAGATCCTCATAAGTTACCAATGCTTGTCAAGACGGCAAAAAAACAACAACTCACAAGTCTTGGAAATCGTCCAAGCTGGAGGCAGGTGTAAACACATCCTGGAGTCCTATCACCTGCATGGAATGAGAGAGACGGATTCATTTACAGAAACCTTCATTACCTCAACAAAGAAAAAAGAAAAAAAGTGCCAATTCAGAGCCGTAAACACATCTGCAGTCTGTTGCAGGGTTCTCCATCTCCTCACATTCTCATGCTTCATGTGTTTGAGCAGCCGGAGCTCCCTGTAAGCCCTCTTAGCGAAGATATCCGACTGAAAGGGCCTGTGGAGCTTCTTGATGGCCACTTTCTCTTTAGTCTTGTCGTTTACTGCCGAGCTGAGGGGGAAGATGAAACACAGAGAAACACATCATTAGCTGAGTGCTAGGTCTGCATAGGTTTTGCTATCAAAAAACCCCCTCTGTGAAGTCAGAACAGTGGGGGAAATGAAAAAATGAGTAGCCCTGAGGTTTTGTTTTGATAGAGATTTGAATCTAACTACAGAGAATGAGTGGTGGTCTGCTGTTTTTTCTTTATTTTTTTATGCTCAGCGTTAAAATGTTTGGCAACTTTTGATGTGCATGCTTGCTGTGATCTGCAGGGCACCAATATGTGGGAGGAGAGGCTTATTAGACTATTTTGGAGCCCAATCCACCAACACACATACAAATCACTGCTGTGTGGTCCTGTTTACAGCCCCAATGTAGGATTTTTACAGTCACTCCTGCAGCAGCTACTGTATGTCTTCATACGTCTGCAGCGGGGGATGTTCATTTTGAAGCTTTTATCATTTCTATGATCTATCTGCTTCTTTTTTCTTTCCTTGCTGAGGTTTTATAAAAGATGTTCTGTTTGGGGAAATTACAGGTAAAGATGAATGAGTTCATGACATGTTTTTTTAAAGTTCAGTCTTTTTTAACTCCTACACTGTTTAACAGCCTGATGAGCCCGGCTCCTCAGCTTACACAGAAGGATCACTCTGTAAACACAAGTTATTAGGCTGTAATTTGACACACGGCTGGCCAGAACTGCAATATATGCATTTTATGAGGGAGTTTATTTGCATTTAGAAGAATAAAAAGCGATAAAACCTCACATAATTATTGTTTTTTTTTTTTGTTTTTTTTGTGTTGATCTCTCTGAAACTATTCTGTATAAATATGACATATAGAATTTGGCCATTTCACTTACTTGTACGTTAGGAAACAAGTGAAAAAGGAAGTATTTCTCATCTATAGGCTTTAGTGGGGAAAACAATTTAACTTATTTTTTCCATCTCAGTTATCCAATAGAAACGTGTGAAGAGTTGCATACAATTTTTGCTTTTTTAAAAACCCTTTTAAATTATAGCACTTACATCTTTGAAACAAAAAAAGTAATAGCTGAAAAAGATTAATCTGATTATTCACTTAATTACTTGGTAACTAATTTAGTATTTAATTATTCCTTGACTGCAGTAGACTATAGCACGCCATTTGCTGGAAGAACATATTTTTAAATGTATACATACCGTATATATTTCTGTCCAGAATAATAATTAATAATAATAATTGAACTTATTGATTTCACATTTGAGAAATGTACCTCTGCATTTAACCCCTTCCCTTGGGGAGCAGTGGGCTGCAATCCTGGGGTGCCTGGGGGGCAGTGTGGTGGTTAAGGGTCTTTGCTCAGAGACCCAGAGTGGCAGTCTGTGGGAGTGGGTTTCGAACTCACAACATCAGGATTCCAAGCTCTATGCCCCAACCACTGGGTTAGGCGTTTTTCAGCAATAAATTTAGCTTTATATACAAGTTTTAGTCACTTAATATTCATTAAAAATGTACAATATATATTTTTATGCTCAAACAGTCATTTATAGATGTATTTTAATGTATTGAAAGCATCTCTGCTTAAAAAGAAAAAAAGGAAATGCTAGATCATTAAAATAATTGACAGCTGCAGCCACAAAAAACATATCAGCTTCCTCCATTCTGCACATCATCACCAGGATTTAGTGGGAAAAGAAGATAGATGTTGGAGATCGGCCTGTTTTTCAGTGTAGTCCTGTTTCTCTGACTGTGACTGACTGGATGTGCTCTCTTCATCCTCCGACATGGGAGCTGGCTAACAGTTGCCTTTTATATCTCTGCTTCTTTTTGTATCTCTGCTTCTGTCTCCTTGAAACCCAGTCGGCCTCGGCAGATGGCCGCTCACACTGAGCCTGGTTCTGCTGGAGGTTTCTTCCTGTTAAAAGGGAGTTTTTCCTCTCCACTGTTGCTACAAGCATGCTTAGTGTGAGGGATTGAATTCAAGTCAATGAGTCAATGCAATCATCTGATTTTCCTTAGATAGAATACTTTGAATCAATGTGACTGTATGATCTGGTGAACTGTAAAGTGCCTTGAGATGACATGTGTTGTGAATTGGCGCTATAGAAATAAACTGAATTGAATTGAATTGAAGGTTGGTTGCAGCCCTAGATGGATGTACATCTGGAAACATCCTGTCCTAAATTAATACTTGTGACACTCTAGAAAAGTCAGAATAGTGATAAAGTGCATCATCAAAACTTAAAAACTGCGACTAAATTTAGGACAGGGTTTACAGGAATGAGTAACTATAATTTAATGCATTTTACTGCGCTTTTAATGCTCTTAGAAATAATTTTAATGCCATCAACAAGCACCCACTACTCTCATATATACACGGCAAAATCCTTCAACTTCTTTACCATCGACAGGCTGCAGCCAGGTCCCGAATTCCTCGTTTTCCAGCCACTTTTGTTTAAATTAGCATTTTCCCCCATTCTCTAGCTTTTTTTCTGCCTCGAGCTTCTTTCCTGACATACGGCTTTAGGATCTACCGGAAGCAGTTCCGCGCAAATATATTGCAATATATCTGACAAAATAGTTTTTATAACTTTGTTTTTTTTAAATAAATAATTTTAAATGCTACAATAATCACATTTAATGAATTTTAATTATGATTAATTTCAATTCAGTTTAATTATATAGCGCCAAATTCACAACACATGTAATCTCAAGACACTCTACAGTTCACCAGATCATACAGTTAAATTGATACAAAGTTTTCTATCTAAGGAAAACCACTTGATTGCACCGACTCGAATACAATCCCTCACACCAAGCATGCTTGTAGCGACAGTGGAGAGGAAAAACTCCCTTTTAACAGGAAGCAACCTCCAGCAGGACCAGGCTCAGTGTGAGCGGCCATCTGCCAAGGCTGACTGGGGTTCAAGGAGACATAAGCGGAGATAAAAAAGCAGCTGTAAAAGGCGACCCCATCCAGGAAACACACAGCCAGGCAGATGAGCCCCGAGCCAGCTCCCATGTCAGAGGATGAAGAGAGCACATCCAGCCAGTCACAGTCAGAGAAACAGGACCACATGATTCAGGCCTTAATTTAAAAAAAATAATAATTGAATGACTTTTGTTATTTTTTAATGACCCGTGAAAACCCTGTAGCAATAAACTTTATAAAGTTTATCAACTTCCTAACCAAAATCTCAGCGATAGGAATAACTGTTGCTTGTGGGTCCTAACAAAAAGCAGCCATGCTTTAAATTAGTTTTAATTATTTAATAAAAATAAGATTATACATAAATAATAAAAAGTCTTAGTATTTTTAAATCAAGGTTACTCTACTCTATACACTCAATTACTTATGCCTAAGCATGTAAGTCACATCTATTAGAATATAAATGTGTATTTTGTGCAGAAAATCAACACATGGACCTAAAAGTCAGTGTAAATGAGTGATGCTTATTGGATCTGTTGCTTCAGGTATATAAGTTTCTACACACTTTTTAATGAGGGTGACTTAATGGTTGAATAATGCAGCAACATGAGACAACATGCACAATCTGATACCTGCAGGTTAATGCAAGAAGAAGGAGGCCATCTTTAAAACAGCTATCATCCATGCCTCCTTCACCACAGTACATTATAGGACACATTTAGGCCTGACAGGTATGAGATCAAACAGTATAGATTTTAATAGGAAGTGGTAAAAGCTGCTAAGTTGCCTCCATCAGACATGTTGGTGTTCCACAGGATATCACCCCAGGCCCACCGCAGCCTGCATGCAGCTGCTGTAGGTGTCGATCAAAACTGAACATGGTGTATAGAAAGAGCCCACCACAGCAAACAAACCCGTAAATACACAAACACACACCCACGGACGTCCAAGAAGTCACTCACCACACCACACCGTACGCCCCGGTCCCTATCTGCTTCAGCCGCGTGTATTTCTCCGGGACTTCCCACACCGTGCTGTTGATTTCCTCACGGGAGAAACGGCCCTGGTCCTCCATGATGGAGAGGAGCAGGAAAAGAAAGAGGGAAAACTTCTACTCTCTGCCTCCTGTTTCTGTTACGCCTGTCAGTTGCTCAGAGAGGAGAGCAACAACATCAGGCAAGCGCGAGACGAGGCTACCTGCTTCCGGTTTGGGCTTTCAAAATAAAAGTCGCCTCATAGGTGTTTAGGTTCTGGCTGCTGCCCATCACTTTCTGCTCACCAGCAAGGTGAAACAAGAGACATCTGTCCTTTCATTCACAGAACTTACAAAAATGTTTTTTTTCTTGTTCTGTCTATATTCTTGCTGGCAACATTTTTTGACTATGTGGATTCAAATATTTAGATTTATTCATTTATTTGACAGGGACAGTGTACATTAATAAGCATTCCTGCAAATGCACCAGAATGAGCCAAAAGGCTATTTTTCATCTATTGTCCTTGGACAGATCTTAAAATTGACAACCTAAAAAAACACAACACTAAACATTGTACAATGAAAAATAAAAATATAAAAAGAAATAAAACATTGTACAATGAAAAATAAAAATATAAAAAGAAATAAAAACAGCTATAATTCTTCAAAACCGGTTTAAAAATACAGAATAAATGTTTGCTAGACTACAGATTTTAGGTGAATAAAATAGAATAATATATTTACAATTTATAATTACAATTTTAGAAAATGTTAAACTTCCATGAGGAAAAAAAAACTTTAGTTTTCAGCAATACAATGTGTTCAAATGCTTTCTTGATTAACCTTTTAATCATCATAGCCAAATTTCCCTGACATAAATTTTAATATCTAAAGAAAAAAGTTAAATGTGGGTTGTTTTTCTTTATTCAACTTAGACAATATGTCTGTCTTACACTTAGACAGAATTCATTGTAATTTTGTACGCACAGTGTTAACAAATAGAAATTTTATTCAGTACTGCTCTCAAGACATTTTCATTTTTAAAGTGCAGCAGTGATAAAAGTAAGCAGTAGTGATCAAATGTAAACATAAGACAGATATGATTTACAGTTTCCAAAATTCAGTGGTTTGTTTGTTTTTGTTTTTTAACCCCATTTTATACAACATTCAGCAGTCTAATGGCAGTGGGGAAGAAGCTGTTCATGAATCTGTATATTATCTGATCCTCTACTCATCAAAAAGTAAAAAAAATAAAAAATAAAAAACCCAAACAAATCAGTTTATTCCCATCTGAAAATTTTTAGGAAACTAAATTTCACATAAGATATATATTTTATGGGATATGTACAGTTATTTGATACTCATTATATATCATGTTGTTTGTTTTTCTTTCTAACAATCTTATGTACTTTTTCTTGTCTACTATGGTATAGGCCCTGGCATATTTGTACTCTATTGTTTAATCTGTTTTTAGCTCTTTAAATTAAATTCAAGTAGATGTTAAGATAAATAAATAAAAGTAACACGTTTAATCCCTCCAAGTGTTAAAATTACTTGATGACTGTCTCTTATTGCATAGACTACAGGAATTTAACTGTGTTTTCCTAAATAAAACCTGGACTCACTTTACCTTAAATAAAACAAAACACCAATTGAAGCCTTGATTTGAAGGAATAAAAGCCTAAGTCTTTTATGGTTAAAAGAAGAGGAACATTAGAAATGTTGCTCTGTTCTGGAGCATAGGGAAGAAAATATTAATTCAAAGCACCAAAGTGGGGACTTTTATTTTCACCCATAGTAATAAACTGAGCAACAGAAGGGGAGCAATCTGGGGTTATTGGTATTTCGCATGGTGTCTTTATCCTCAATGCCCCCAGTCCTAAATAGACTGAGCTTATTAGAGTACAATTTAAAACAAGTATTGTTTTTTTTCCTTCTTTTTGTCTTTTTCCCTTTTTTTCTCTCTTCTAAAAAAATAAATAAAGCAAGTACTGTTATCGTCATTGCAAAGAAATTATATCTCTTCACTGATAGCGCTAAGACTGTTTTTTATTTTGATGTGCTCCTAGTAGGCTTAACTTATGCATTTGTTAAAACTTCAAGTCTGTGTCTTATTCTAAATAATTCAGGCTCACAATTATATCAAATGACTGGTTTGTTACCATGCACTAAAACAATAGGCAGGCTGAAGAAATAATTCAATCATTTGAGTTGACTGTGATAGTGGAGGGACTCCTGACAATACGCAGGTGAAAGAAAAAACATCCCGTCGGTCTGCAACTGGACCTGTCTGCCATAATCAATTAAAGTGGTTATAGTTTGACCTGGTTTATGGATTGTTCTTTCATCCTGTATCCATATTTTGTGTAATAAATTCCCCCCAAAACTGGAGCAAACAACCACCACTACTGTAAAAAATACAGCTTTTTAAATTTTTTATCCAATATTTAGATTGGCATATTTTTACCTTATTTGTTAAGATTTTTATGTTTACATAACTAATATTGCAACAACAAAAATATAAACACAAAATGTCAAAATAAAAACAAAACTTTAATTTGAAAGGACAATCAAGCAAGTTCTCCCCTGAGTTGAATGTCAACTTTATGAATGAAATCTTGTTATCACATCTTTTGAACCAAAATCTGATTATTTCTATTTTTTTATTTGATATCAGCAGCATGTTGGCTATTTATTGTAGCATCATAGCTATTTATTTAAGTACAAAACTACTGTACCATAAAAGAGGAGACCAAACCAAATGCTTCAAATTATGAGAACCCCCATGAGAACAATCCGGAGCTCTGCTTGTTGAAACATGTCAACATGACTCGATTTTCTCCCTCCCACACATGGTAGGTGTTACTTGTGGTGTTACTTGTACAAATCCAGAAACGTATGAATCATAGCAGCCTACTGCGGCACATTCACACAAGCAGGAAAGGGGCAAAGCATGTGAGCATGAAGAGATTTGACTTTTTAATCTCACACTGAACGTTCACTGTCAGAGGAAGGAGCCAGTAGACTGTATAGGAATGAATTACACTGACTGAATCACATTAAATGAATCGTTTTCTATTTTCATAAACAGAGCCTGAAAGAAATTCTATAAACTTTTTGTCACGTTCCATCCATCCATCCATCCATCCATCCATCCATCCATCCATCCATCCATCCATCCATCCATCCATCCATCCATCCATCCATCCATCCAAGATGATTTCTACAATAATTTTGATGTGATCCCTCAGGTGTACGGAGGGCCAAAATTGATCATGTAATACATAAATCTACTATGAATTAAGTAAGTGTGACATTTAATTTACTAATTATCTAATACATGGTTTTAAATATAACATAGACCTTTAAATTGTAAAATCCACTAATGAATAATGCCCTATCTAATTGAAAAGTACATTTAAATTAGATAAAGTAATTAGATTACTAATTACTTTATCTTAGATTGTAACTGTATTTTAGACACCGGTTCACAGGTGACAACTATTCCAGTTTGTTTCTACAATGATAATCTGAGCAACCAACCTGTAATGCCCTTGGATAATTTGTTACAGGTTGAAGGTGCTGCTGGACAGTCTGTTCCATATTTGGGATATGTGGAGCTGGTCATCACATTCCCTGAGGACTTCATGTGGGTAAGCACTGAGTTACCAACTCTCGCTCTTGTGGTTCCAGATGCTAGTCCTGAAAGGCCATCTAATGTACTTATCGGCATGAACACACTGGAGTAGTATGAACAACACCTTAGCAGTGACCATGTACATTTTTAGCCCTTTTCCCAAGGGTATCATGTGGTCCTGAAGCTGCTACAGTTAAGGCACCAGCAGAATAAATCAGGCAATGCAGGAACTGTCAGGCTGTTAAGCACCATCCCAGTCCTGATTCCATCTGGCCAAACTATTGTCCTGGAGGGTTCTGTTAAAATCACCCCTCCATCTGTAGATAAGTGGGCCATTATTGAACACCCCAGCTCACCTTTGACAGGGGGTTTGTGTGTTCGAAGTTGTGTAATTACACTGCCACCGCATCCACCATACAAAGTCCCAGTAATCATGAAGAAGGAATCAGAACAAGGTGTGTCTATATTACCATTAACCATTATTAGAGACATTGGTTTAGCACCTCAAACCTCACAACACACCACTTTGGAGTTTAATTTTGGAGACTGTCCCATTTCACTTGAGTGGAAAGAATATATATATTAACAAATCGAACAGCATGTCTGATGGATTTTCTCATCATGACTTGGATTTTGGCTGTACAGACGCAGTTAAACATGCCATTAAACTTCATGATGAGACACCTTATAAACAGAGAGCAAGGCCAATCCATCCCCAAGATCTGGAGGCAGTCCATGAACACCTTAGGGATCTGCTCGAAGCTGGCATCATAAGAGAGTCCAAATCGCCATTTTCGTCTTCAATAATTGTTACGTTACGTTTCCGAACAAAAATTGTTCTGTCACACTGGTTGAGTCTCTGTCTCTGTCAACATCATCAATGAAGAGTGTCATGGCTTGCCTCTGATTCCCTCTCTATCTCAGTTTGATCCCCAGCAGGAACAACAAGCTGACCCTGCTATTCGTAGGGTCATTCATCAGCTGGAGACTGGTGAGAAGGTCCCTCCATCAGTTCGTGATGAGCTGCCAGACCTTCCCTTGTTCCTGAGAGAGTGGAACAGGTTAGAGTTGGTGGATGGAATCCTATATCGGAGAAGACAAGATGGAGATAGACTTGCCTCTCAGTTAGTCCTACCACCCAGTATACGGCCAGCTGTTTTAAAGAGCTTGCACCATGATATGGGGCATATGGGCATCGAAAGAACAATTGATCTGGTGCGCCAACGCTTCTTTTGGCCCAAAATGACACCTGAGGTGGAAACCCTTATAAAAACCTGTGGTCGTTGTGTAAGGCGTAACACTCAAACCAAAAAAGCAGCTCCATTGATAAATATTCAAACCGGCCAGTTGAACTGTTATGTATGGACTTTTTAACTATTGAACCTGGTAGGAGTAATACTAAGGACATTCTTGTTCTCACTGATCACTTTACCAAATTTGCAGTTGCCATTCTTACCCCCAGCCAGAAAGCAAAGACTGTTGCAAAATACCTCTGGAATGAATTCATGATTTATTATGGAATTCCAGAGTGTATACACTAGAACAGGGTACAGAGTTCAAGTCAATGCTCATTAAGGAGCTCTGTAAAGTTATGGGCATGAAGAAAAGTCGAACTACCCTGTAGCACCCAAGAGGGAATCCAGTTGAGCGCTTCAACTGCACTCTGCTCAGTATGCTTGGAAACCTGGAGGGTAAACAAAAGTCAAAATGGCGAGAGTATATCAAGCCTTTAGTACATGCATACAATTGTACAAGAAATGAGGTGACAGAGTTCACACCTTATGAGCTCATGTGAGTACTCAATCATTTCATTTAAAGCTACAGTGTGTAATAATTACAGGGATATACAGTCAGAAATGTAATATATTATACATAACTATGTTATTTATCATCATCTACGAGCTCAGCCTCTTAACCTTAATATTTGCGTTGCCTTAGAATTCGTTATTTATAATTACATAGGAGCGGGTCTCGCGGCCATGGAGGCAGACATCTTTGCGCTACGGCAGCGCAAAGCCAACAAACTAGCGATTGCCAGATCGCCAAAACGTCACAACGATGTAGAAAAAATAACAGGTATATTTATTATCTTAAGTCTACATGAAATCTATACCCTTCACAGACTAATGAAATACTATCTGTAAAATTATCTATGTAAACAAACCTCATCACTTGAGAAGGTAGGTGATGCGGACGTCGTGGAAGACATTTTGTCCCGTAACGCTCGCCGTACTGTTGGGGGGGAGAAGCGGTGGGGGGGAGATGTTCATGTTGCTGCAGTCTGCAGTCTGACCGCTAGATGTCACTAAAAGTTACACACTGTAGCTTTAATCATACAATGATAGTGTTTTACAATTCAAAGTGCTTTCAGTTTAAATGTTTAATCCACGTGGGTAAACATAGATCAGTTTACACTGACCAAGCCCAAACAATCACTGGGAGCCTAGTGCTAGCCTGCTAGCTCCCGAACAAACACAAATACCCACCAGTTTCCACTGGTCAAAACCTTGTGATCTGATGAAGGTTTTAATCCACAATAATGAATCGAAAAGTTGAAAGGCATATGAGTGGAAGATAGTATTGTACACACTTGTGAGAGGCATATGATCGGATATAACCTACTGTACCTGCCACAGCGTCAGACAGCATCTGCTACCTGGGCTGCCACTCATCAGCCTTATAAGCTGCAGCTGTCACTTTATGATAATGACATGCAGCCGGTCATGTGACCATACAACCATGTGAGAACAGAATTATCTCATTTGGCTTTTTTTGTTGTGGTAAAGAAATTAAGGAGAAGAGGATTTTATTTTAAGCTAAATTTTTAAATAAAAATAAATAAAATTGAATTTAACAAAAATGGAAACAAATGATTCTGGTTACACACAGTTCAAGACAAACATCTGAAAAGTGCAGCAGGAATTTGTTTAGTTGCAACTGGACTCTTTTGCCCTGTTTGAGACGTATTTTTTTAACAATAAATTAAACTTAATGATGTACTAAACATATGGAGCACCTGAGCTCCTATTTAGGCTTAAGATTGCAGGTTTTGGAATCACAATATATGAACAAGTAAAATTATGTGTCATTTTATTATAACTTCCACAAAACACAGTCCAGAGCATCATGCAACTCTACAGCAAATGCGGCAAAAGTTGAATTAAATGACAATGTTTTAAAAAGAAAACTAGCAGTTCTCTGAGGTATTGATTTTTGTTTTACTGTTAATATTGAATGAGTACTGTGCTCCTCTTTTAGCAGGAAATAATTGAAAGTTAAAAAATGGATGATGGGAGCATTTTAAAGGATTTTGTGCTGTCTAGTAAATTACGAAGAGAAAAAAAAGCATTGCAGATCAATACCAGTGACTCAGCTGTTACTTTGGAGGCTGTTGAACTTTCATGCTTTCAAAAAGGCACTTTGCAGCCTCTGCCTCTGGAGTGAAAACACCCACTGCTGTTTTTCAAGATGTGTCTGCAGTGCTTTGTTTAGTCAGCTGAGCAGCAAACTAGTCGAGGTTTAAAAGAAAAAATCTTTGCTTCAAGTATTTTCATAAAGAACACGAGCTGTAAAATCTTAAGAGCTAAAATAACTGTGATATTCCCAATTTCTAAAGATACTGTTGAAGAAAAACATCCGTTTTTTAGTCCTTCACATATTTCTCACAGCTCTCACCTCATTTATTTCTTTTAAAAAACATCCAGATGGCTGAAACAGGCTGCAGGGAGAAAATAATTTGTCATCACATATCTACTTATATTAATGTGTCTCATTAATTACGTGAAATGATGCAAATATTTTACCTTAATGCTGCTTTTGAAATTAGCTAATTTCCATACAGTACAGTTCTCTACAAACAGTGTTTGAATTGTACAAAATTCCTTGCACTGTTATTTGGGGCCTGTACTGTTAAGAAGCAGACACTATCTGTATATTATGGTCAAAGCTGAAAACTCAAGGCCTCGCCTGCTGAGATACTCCGGTTTGTCCCTCCTCTGTGTTGCATTGACTCTCCCCTGCTTCATAGCATTTCTGAGTCTCTCCTGATAGTTGGTGCCACCTGATGTTTCAACCAGGAAGTGTGTTTTGCAGAAGCCTGACTTTCTCTACACCAGCCCTCGGTTATACATAAATAAACATATATCAAAGGATTGTAACATATGTATAATGTGCATAATTGCAAATTAAATTTATCATCATTTTAAAGAACTAGAAACCTGGGAGTATTTTGGTAGGAATCAACACGGGTTTTGCATTCTTTTCTTAAAAATAAACATTCATGAACTGCCTTGCGCATTGGTTTTTATCCAGTTGAGTTGGGATTTACAGGTACATAGTGATGTTATTTGTCATGTTTATTTTAAAAACGTATGCAAAAGTGCTGGGTCAGTAACTGATTTTGATTGCATACAATACTTTTCTGACAAATGAAGGTGTTGTGTTGCCTTAGTATTTGTCATTTTTGTCTTTAAGTTTTGTTTTTGCTCAGTTTGTTCATAACTATAGCCTTTCTGTATATTTATTTACCATAACAGCAGGAATATGTCACATATAATCGATCAACAAGTTGAAGTAATAGAGGCGAGTGAGTGGGGAACTCCCCCCGTAGTTGTGAAAAAAAAATTCCAAGATCACTGTATGAAAAGGAACAAGTAGATGTTTGATTACAAGAGGGGTAAAACTTGTGCTGGGAAATAGGGGTGTGGGAAATAATAGTTTTGGCGATATATCGTGATATTCGGCTGCCCAATATAATATTGATCTTTCACTTCTTAGTATCGATTTTCAAAAAAAGAAAATGGTTACTTAAAACACTGATGGGAAAATGGGCTACCTCTGCACCACCACTCTGGCAGAAAGCGCTGTGGAGCCCTTTAACTCTGCGTGCAGCACCATATCTGTATTTGAGGCAGTCACAGTGGAAGAAAACCCCAAACAACATAGATAATAATACCTAATCAATATTTTCTGATGAAAATATACAGCACTTGCTGTTTTATCTCATCATTCGATTTTAATAGCTGGGGAAAATATGGCAATATATAGTGATACTGCAATATCGTGATAATATCGTATCGTGACCCAAGTATCGCGACATGTATCAAATCGCAACCCTCATGCCAATACTCACCTCTACTGGGAAAACAGTCTGAGTTTTGGAGTATGCTAAAGCTCAGGAAGCATTCTGATGTTGCTACAAAGTGGATAGACATGTAAAGCTAATAGTGCTACTGGTGTTAATTTTTTTCAAGGCATAATAGGAAGGTCGGGACTTATTTTGTGGCTGTGTCAAAGGCTAACAACTGTCTTTCTGGTAGTTCAGCAATAATGCTGTTAGATGACACCATTTCTATTTATATCAGCTCATCGCCCCCAGTGCTGGGATCCTATTTAGGCTCAAAAAGGACAATTTAAATCCTATCAGGACACACGCTTGGAGTTTATAGCCTTTTTCTATCATAATCAACTGGGTTTTGGACTTTTTGCTTCAAGCAAATAATTTGACCTTAACTAGCATTTGACTTTAACATCTTTCTTACCATAGATCAGAGGTAACCAATTAAATATCAGTGGGGTCTGAAAAAAGAAAATTAACAACCAGTAAAGGTCCAGAAACATTTTTAATTATTATCTGTTACTTTAAACAGAATTTAACACTGAAATAAAATGAGATTTTTATGCATCCATGTTATACATTTAATTTTTAAATAAAAAATCTATAAAAAAAAAATAGAAAATTTTTCCAATTTAAAATCTAAAGTGTTTTTTTAAGTAGAGAACAACAATCGTTCAGTTTGGTATATAGACAATTTCCGGATTAGCCAGCAGGTGGGTCCGTACCGTGATCTGCTAATCCATGACCTCTGCCATAGATGATCAGATGGTCTTTGCCACAGTTGTTATCTTTTAGGAAAGTCACATTTTTAAAGGACTCTAACGGGTCTGGCTCCAGGCTTGTCCTGAATTTAAATCCATCCATTTTGTAATTAACTCCGACAGGCCTCTCCCTCCTTTTTAACAATCGTATCCTTAGAGCTCAATAGTGCCAGCGGCCATGTTTCACAGTGGGATCGGTGTGTTAAGGGTGATGTGCAGTGTGAGTTCTCCACCTTCACTCAGTTGCAGCTGAGTGTGAATCAAAAATAAAATGTTCCTTTAATTTGACAAAATCACCTCCTTCCATGCTTATTGTGTCCCTTTGGAACAAACTTTACTCGGCAAACAGGACTTCTTTAATATTCATTCATCAAAGCTTTCACAAAGGTCAGGTTTTCTCAATGACAGGGAGTTGTTTGTATATCTTCTTTGGTTCCTAGAGAGTAACAGCCCTGTCTAGTAAACTGAGCATGTCCTCACTCATAGTCTCTGTATGGAAAAAGGCCAAACAGAGGCTGCACATCCTGTGGCAGCTTAAGAAACACCAATTTCACAGGAGGAGCTAGTCATCTTCTCTCCTGTCATCATCTAGTCTGTTTTGTGCACATTAATCTCCGTGCAGTTTGGCTCATTTACAAAACAGGACAGGTCCAAATGAAACAAACAATTAGGTCTGTCTAGAGGCTCCTGTAAAAGTCTACAGCCAAAATTTGAGCCGACTCCTCATCTTGGTCAGAGGCCCGATGAAACTCTTACCCTTCAGGGAAGTGTTACAGAGGACTTGTGGCAGAAAAGAGCAGCCGTAGAGACAGTTTCTTTCTCCAGACTGTCTCTCTTTTGAGCTCAGTGAACGTTTCACAGCCAGGGAAGCCAGAAGCTCAGCTGGAAACGAATATTCACTTTTAAAACCTTGCTTTCTTTATTTTCAGCTTGTTTATTAAAAAAAGAAATCAAAATCCTATTTTTTCTTATTTTGAGCATTCATTTAGTGGTTGGTGTGAAGATGGTGTTGATTAAGATGTGAGCCCATCAATGGAAAACATAAATCAAATTCCTTGTTTGGGGACAAACTGACACTGATTTGTGGAGGGCACTACTGTCCGGCTGATGCATTGATCTCAGTAGCTCTCCAAACAAATTACACACAAGTTAAATGTTTTACTAATTAGGTGACTTCTAAGTGCATTTGGATTCAATTAATCTTATGATAGAATACCAGAGTAAATTCTTATTTCATTTCAGTTCAATTCAAAAACACTTAATGAGGTGTTGTAGTTGTTGATAGTGGTAGGCAGGAAGGATCCCCAGTAGCCATCCATATTACGCAGAAGTCTTTGACAGAAGACACTCTGTTTTGTTTAACAGACTGATGAAGAGGATGCTCGCTGTTCTCCTTAATGTTCTTTACTTTATAAGGAATCTTTCTAAATGAAATCATCACCAGAGGTTTTAAGGCAGTTCCTAGAACAGAGCTGACCTTCGTCATCTGATTGTTGAGCTTCTTAAGTCATTTTCTCTGATGCTGTTACTTCAGACGGTGGCGGAAGAGATCATATTCTCTGGAAGAGATTTATAAAAGATATGCATCAATTTGCTACAATGCTGAAGCACCTAAGCTTTCTCAAGAAGTGGAGTCTGCCTAATTACAAGGGCAGCTTTCTAACGTACACAAAGACACTGGTTTTCAAATATTTACAGGCTCCCAGCCCTCTTTACAATCTCCTACATCTTTGTTTGGTTTGTCTCATTAAATGCCAGTAAAATTTAATAACATCCATCCATCCATTTTCTGTCACGCTTCATCCCTGCTGCGGTCGCGAGGGGTGCTGGTCCCTATCTCCAGCTGTCTACGGGCGAGAGGTGGGGTACACCCTGGACAGGTCGCCAGTCCATCACAGGGCAACGCAGAAACACACACAACCATGCACACACACACTCACACCTAAGGAGAATTTAGAGAAGCCAATTAACCTTGTAGTCATGGTTTTGGACTGCGGTAGGAAGCCAGAGTACCCGGAGAGAACCCACCCATGCATAGGGAGAACATGCAAACTCCATGCAGAAAGACCCCAGGAATCATACCTGAAACTTTCTTGGTGCAAGGCAGCAGTGCTACCCACTGCTCAACTAAGCAGCCCAAATTTGATAAGATGTATTGTTATATTACCTCATGCTGAACGGTGACCATTCTCAGATTTTTTCCTACTTTATTTTATTATCAGCTAAATGTATGATTTTACTCTGCCAGATTTCACTTTAACCTTCAGCCTGTGCAAAGTATGGATTTCTAGATTTTTCTAATTAAAAAGCAATTTAGGTCTTTCTAAAGTTTAAAATGGTGGAAGTGCTGGGAAAGTAAAAAAAAAATGAATACATAGAGTTAACATATAAAATCTTCTTTATATTTACTGCGCATGATCATGGAGAGTTCTTTTTTTTTATAAACTAAAAATATTTCAAATTTCATTTTTTTGTGTTTCAGCCATGAGTGCAAATTAGAATTTTTTTATTTATAGACTAAGAAATGTATTACCTCTTTTTTCTGTTCTCTTTTTGAAGGCCTGTAGTTTTTACAACAGTGCCTCTGTTGGTAGAGTTACAACAAACAAACGACAAATAAAAACATTTTTTACTTGCCTTTCAGGTCTGTACTGAAAAAATATAGATTAAAAAATAAAAACTTAAATATTTTAGTCTGTAGTTTTTTTCCTTATTGCATCTCATGGCTGAAAAAATTGTATCTTAATAAGAGTTCGCCCTCTTAAGAAAATAATTTACTTACTTTCTTTAAACATACTGTAAGTCCTTACAGTATTTGTTCAGAATGCTTAGCTTATAGTTTTGGCTCAGACTTTGAAACCATGTTCTACTCACTCTCTGCCAATCTGTGCATATTGTTTATAAAGCAATAGACACCAAAAAATGACATCAGTACAAACAAATCCTTCATTTTAAAATGTTTGATCTTTGTCTTACTTTGGAAAAATGGTCTAGAAATAAGTAAACATTTCTTAAACTAATTTACCCTTCATTTGAGTAGACACATTAAATAGTTTGCAAATAGAATTAATATGTTTACTCTTTAAATAAGATATTTAGATAATATGTACTTGAAATATGATGAAGCAATTATTTTTTTTTCTTATTTTAAATCTAAATTGTCCTGTTCCTTTTCTGCTAGAAAAGATATAGGTCTAGATAGGTGCTTAAACTGTACCTGCCCTGGTTTTTGGGCAGGGTTTGATGGACACATGTTCCTCTGGATTACGAGGGATGTTGACATTGCTGGTTAGTTTGACTTGTCTTAAGCGAAAAATTTTATTATCCATATGTAAACACACAGTGCTAGCCTAAAGCCTGGGGTTTTTTGAACCAAGAATTCTGAATTCATCACAATATGATCATTAAAATCATGTGAACACACACTGTAAAATATAAGTTTTTATGTAATCTAAGGAATTACCATTTGCCATTTGCCTTGTTGCAATTTAAATTCTAGAGACTTCTAGACTTTTTTTTATTATTTCTAGTCACAAATCTCTGGCCTTGTTATGTCCACTGGTAATTTTCCAAAATCCACAGAAATTACAATAGAGCTTCTTCTCTCTGATTATAAGCATGTTTGCACAGGTTTATAAGTACTTGCAGCTCCTCCAAATAAAACCCTGGATTCTGTATCTTTCCAGTCTGTCATTCTTGGCTTGTTGCCATAAAAAGCACTAAAGCATTTTATGCTGGAAATGTGGCATGGCCACTCGCTGTTGTGTCTGCAACTCTCTTTGTGTCATTATGCTTTATTATAATGTTCCCATCAGGAGTCATGAAGTTTTAATCTAAATGCATCTACCGAGAAGCTTAAAGGTTTCAGGTTCTAATTTATGAGTTGCTCTTTTCTTTGTACATTTATTAGGACTGCAGTGACAAAAGATAAGACTTACATTTATGAATTTATGATAATAGTCATATACATTTGCATCATCAGCATGCATTTTTTTAACTATCATATGAAAATAAATGATTAAAAAAAACAACTCATTGTTAAAATCATAATTTAAGAATTTGTTTCGTTTGTTGTTCTAATGTAGATGTGTTAGTACGTAGATTTGATGACACAACACAGCGGTTTTAAAGGAGCAAATGCAGAGGAATGCATGTTTTTAAAGCACATTCATGCAAACACATTTTAAAACAAAAAATAAAAATGTCAAAAATGAGCTATTTTCTTATTTTGGTGATTATAATAGTCATAGGCTTGAAACACCAAGCACTTGGATTATGTGATAATTTTACCCTCTTATAAATTAGTGATTTTATAAAAAAAGTAAAGCATATTTTTTATTCATACATGTTTAAAAAATCTATTTATCTATGAAACATTCTTAAAACGGAATTGAAATGTAAACTACTCAGCACAAAATATAGTGTAGTTGAGGCTCCTGTTTAGGTAGAATCTAGCATTTGCGATGCAGCACTGCCAGCTGCGATGGGAAGTTAGAGAGTAGTTATTTTAATTTCTGTCTCATTGTATCTGTTGGAGCAGGTGGTAATCAGTTGGGTAGGCGATGCGGTTCTGTTGTTTTCAGTATTTGTGTTCCTGGGAACATTGCCATACTACTGGTGAATAATAGACGCCGGTGTTCATTAAACAGGATGACTTGCAAATGTTCTCCCAACCGCAGAACTAAAGGAGATACAGTGTCTTTAAGGAATTTGCAACCATCTTTACTGTCATGTGTTGTAGAAAATCTTGTGCATAGTAGAAGAATTGCTTAAGAATATGCTGACTCTCATTTGAGCTGATTCCCTCCCATCTTACCTGCTTTGAAGCAGTTTTATTACACTGGTATTCTGTAAAAACCTTATCCTGTTCCTTTGAAAATATCATGTAACAAGGAAGAGGGACCTAGTATTCAGGCGAGACAGACAATGGGAAATTCAAAGTGTTTATTAACAAAAACAAATGGATGCCCATAGCTGCGGGGGGAGGCGGGGCGCCACCCATCACTGGCACTCTGGTTGAGGGAGAAACACAGGTAAGTGACGACGATAATCTAACTGAAGATGATTATCCATGTGAGTCACGTACCTGGTTTAAACAGTTCAGTCCATGCCCTCGAGTGAGGCAGGATCCAGCCAATGCACTGCCAACAAGAAGCTGCCCAGAGTGTCCCTGATGCAGCAGCCCTAGTATACAGGCAGGAGTCTGAGCCAGGCCAGGCAAACAGCTCAGAACAGAATGTTTCTGAGATCCAGGGGTCTGCAACCCGTCCTGGGGTTCCGATCAGAGCAGGAACAGACAGATCCGGGGCTTCAGGAATCCTCAGAATGTTCAGGCAGATTCAGAACTCCTTGAGTCCTGCAGAGAGTTCAGAAAGACACGCTCAGATGGAAACAGGCAGGATCAGAAGAGAGGAAGACACAAGATACGATACTAGGAAAACTGCAGAACTTTAGAATGGCTCCCTCCATTGACCCAAAACGGGAACAAGGCATGCTTCAGTGGATAAGAACTAGGACTACGGAGTTTTAAACTAGCTTCCCCCACCGAGCCGAAACAGGAACAGGGTGCGCTCAGTGGGCAAGAGTCAGGACATGACAAGACAACACTAACACCCTCTGTAACCAGTAGCCTCCCAGAATGAAAACATGAACCTTTGAAACACTCAAAGTAATGAACAAAGATACTTCAATGATCTGGCCCCGATAGCTGGGCTGAACCGTATATAAAACAGAAGGAGTAGGTGGATAAGATGAGCGATAATTAGTGAGCGGTGAGGGTTCGGCAGGTGAGGGAAGTGAGGAATTGGATCAGCTATCAGGGCTGCAATCATAACAGAAGATACAGCCAGAGTTTTATTACCCAGATCTCTCAAAGGTTGTGTAGGGTTTTACTTTTCAAGGGGTAGGTTTCTCGCATCTGTTTATTTTGTTTCCTGATGAAACAGAGCTAGCTTCCATTGGTTATTGGCCATCTTTTTCTACAGCTGTTTTCTCCCCAGTGTTCTGTGTGTGTGCACTCCAACCTTATAAAAAGACTGTAAAGCTTCAGCTCTGGGCACATTTTCACTGATTCTGTGCCCAAATGCTACTTTGCCTTCGAATAAATGTATAAAGACAAGATCGATCTTTTCTTTTTGTTGAAACAGCGTGTTACTCTTTGATAATTAAAAAAATCAATAACAATTTGGTGTCAGAAGTAGGACCCAGCGAGTTGTCCTACAAGGGAGGTGGGAGACGGGTTCCTGGCCAGCCTGAAGACAAACTAAGCTTCAGTCCTCCTCATTGTAAAAACGAGAGATAGTCTGACTCTCCTCCCACCTGGATCTGCAAGGATCTTTGTTCCTATGATCAAGTGAGATTATATTATTCTTCTTTATGTTATTTGAACAAAAAGAGAAAAAAAAAGGTTAAGGAAAAGTGAGTGGGAAAGATTGGGCAAGAAGCAACATGGCAGTGCATATCGGCTGTTGGGAGGACGCTAAGCTGGATAACATAAGAGGAATGGTCCGCTTGAAAAGAATAGAACGTGAAAACTTTAGATGAAGTGTCTAAAAATTTTGAAAACTAGAATGGAGTGTATGGAGAGAAAACAGCAGCTAAGGAGCTGGGTGGGGGGAGTGATTTAAGTGGGACTGTTGTGGGTGGAACAGACAATTGTAGTACTCAGGGACAGGTTCTGCTCGGTCCACCTCCATATTGAACAGCTGATGCTTCACCCCATCTCTCTACAGTATGTTCCATTACAGGCCAGTCTCCAGATGGGCAATATGGTGGATTTGTCAATTCAGACTTGGACTTCATCCCTCTGATTCATCCCACCGCTCCCCCAGTGCAACAGGACCAGGCTCCAGCTGAATATGGTGCCGATGTGGAGCTTGATCTGCCTGAACCAGTTTCCACATGTGAACCTCCATCTAGAGCAGGGGTGTGCAACTCCAGTCCTTGAGGGCCGTTTTGCTGCAACATTTAGATTCCTCCTTGGTCCATCACACCTGAATCAAATGGTTGAATTATCTCCCCAGTATACAATCAATTTCTCCAGAGTCCTTTTAATTATCTATTTACTTGATTCAGGTGTGTTAAGTCAAGGAAATATGTTAAACTTCCAGGATACAGGCCCTCCAGGACTGGAGTTGCCCACCCCTGATCTAGAGCAAGCCTTCTTCCTGCGAGTCAGACTTCAAAAACTACTTTTGCATTTCTGACCGGCTCAACAAGGTCTTTGAAAGACAACGCTGACTAATTCAATAGCAGCCCCTCAGCTGCCTACACTCATATAAATGACTCATTGGATTAACTCAATGGCGGTTTCCATCCAATACATTTTTGTTAGCTGAACCAAATCCACATTTATCTGCATGGTGTAATTTTACTGAGTCTATTCAACACAATTTTTTACTTTTACAAGGAAATTAATACATACAAAAAAAAAATGAATGTGTTTGATTGTTTCAACTTAATAAAATCTAATTCTGTGACCTATATTTGTCCCTGCTCAACTAACTCATAATATTTAAATACTCCAGTGACAAAATAATCTGTTTCATCAGCTCAATTGTATTTACTTTAAGAACAGAAACAGTTTTTGTTAGCAAACATACAGTCATATCACATGGCCATAATAGCCTTCAGAAAGATAGAGCTGCCTGTGATCATGGATCTTCGCCTCAAGATATCTTATGGTTTCATCTATGTGGACTTCGGCAACAACTAACTCCACCATCTTTTAGATGTAGAATTACCTTCCATGCTGACTTTTTCTCTGGAAAAAGTGGTCCGACAATTAAAGTAATTTTAGTAAGGACCAATTTTCATGAGCATTGCAGTTCACTAGAACGACCGTCCTTTTAAGCTCACAAGGCGGCATTATAGTAAACTCAAGAATTTTAGGTTACTTTTCATCATGCTTAAAATGTCCATACACATTGTGTTAAATCACATAAATATTAATAAATAATTCTGGAACAAATTACTTTAGGTATGTTGAATGGTAAGAAATTGCGTCACCTAAAGAGGGGCTTGAATCATGTTTCTTAGTGTATGGTAGAGATTACCTGCCCACACGGTGACCCTGTCCTGGGTCATTGGCCCTGGACTATTAATGACATTCAGCTGCCAAACGTCTCCTGAGCTCTGAAGATGATGTGTAAACGTTTGGGAAGGAGCTAACAGCTCTGTGCAGCTAAATATTTCCACCATGCCACGAAATTAGACAGATTCTAGCAGCAAAAATCAAAGCTAGTGATTTGGCCTTCCCATCTTATCTTCCTGTTGCCAACATCAGAGTGAGGAATCCTGTTTACTCTCATCAAGATTACGAGGAATATAATGGTGCTATCATGTGCCTCTGTGCTGCTCTGAAAGAACACTTACCTGCTAGAATAGAAAGAATGCCTTTGAGGCTGTCACATTAGGACTTAATGGACTTAATCAGTTGAGGACTTTTTTTTTTATTGTACTGTATGTAGAAAAGCTTCAATAAACACTTGGAGCACCCTGCCAACCTGGGCAATGTAGAAACTGCATTGGAGGTGCTCTGCAGCCATTTTATGGTTGGATTAAAACCTGACATCTCTGCTTAAACTAACATCTGATATTTGGGAATGAGATTTGGCGTCTGTGTAGCTGAGCTGAGAAGTGTGACAAGAATCTCCACCAGGCTGCTCTAACCATGTTCTCTGCTGGGTCTGATAGCCCCAATCACGGCAGCCATTAGGGAAGTGAGTATACGTGGGGATGAGGAGGTCGCTTTTGGGTCCGCAAAGATTCTGACAGCTGCTTTGACTGTGTAAAAACTGGGTTATTGGAAGAACGAGTGCCCAGATGCCCAGAGGGCGAACGCAGCCTTATCGGAGAGAAGACCCACAGGATCGGTTGATTATCCGGTTACCCAAACGCCTGCAAAGGTAAATAAGGTTTCATATACACACTGTGATCTGGATCAAAGAGCTCTCTTTCACTAGGTATGGGCCACATTTTTTCCAAATTTTTTTTCTCACCCGAAATAGCGTATTATTGTTTGCAAACAAAAATTTTCTATAAAAAAATTTAACAATCAACATCAATGTATTTTATCAGGATTTTATGTGACAGAAAAGACAGCATTGAACTACTTTGAAGTAGAATGAAGAAAGAAGGTATCAGTGAACAAAGCATCATGAAGACCAAAAACAAAGCGTCAGTTCAGAAAAAAAGGTTGCTTAGAATTTTAAAGCAGGGTTAGTTTATAAGAACAATTTCCTGAAGTTTGAACATCACAAAGAGCTCTGCTAAATCTATTGTTCTGATTTAAAAAAATGATACAACTACAAATCCTAACAAAAAAAAGGCTATCCACCCAAACTTCCTGGTAGAGCAAGAAGAAAATCTGTCAGAACTCCTGTTTTTGTGTTTGTGTTTCTGTGTTTGTCTCCCTTCATCCACCAGAAGGTGCCTGGTTCTGGTCCGCCTCCTCACACACCTGCGGATGGGTAAGTGTTCTTAAGCTGCTGACTGCCACTACTTCGACGCCAGAGTGTTTGCCAGTTTAGGGTACTCTAGCCAAGCTGTGTTTGCTGAGTCAAGCTGAGTTTTTGTCAACCTGAGTTTAACTTTGTTTTTGTCTCTTTGCCTCTTGGCAGGAAGTTGTCCTGCTAACTGGATTTCTCGGACCTTCACACCCTGGAAGGATCAACTGAGCTTCAAACTGAGCTGGGGTTACAAACAGGAGGTTTGGATCCACTTTTCCCAAGAGATTGTTTGAGCTTTCACTGAGAAAGGGATAATTCTCCACTACGAACCGTTCAAGTACCACAGTAAATCTGAGTGGCAGTCAGTATCTCCGTTCTCCAACTATCAACCGCATTCTGGGTAAAACCTGTTCCGCCCTCCACCGAATCAGACCAACACTGGAACCACAGCACACAGACAGGAGTCAAAGATACAACAACTTCACTGAGTCGGCAAACAAAACCTCTTCTCCAAGTTTCATGAGTCAGATTCCCCACTGAGCCTGAACAAACCGCTTTGTCTTCCCCTCACTTTACAGTTCCGGTTGAGCAGTGTTCAGAGCAACACTCTCCTCCAGTTTTACTTCTTCAATAAAACCCGTTAAACCTTTTCCCTGGACTTTCTTTTCAGTTTTCTGCATTTTTGGGTCAGAACTTTGTTACATCATGACAAAATTAATCTGAGAGGGAGTGAAAGTGAGTCTGTGAAAGCTGCAGAGATGGACTGATTATGAATCTGTATACAGAAAACATCTATTACTTCGGCAGTCAATCTGGTTTATATGAAAGTGTGGATAGAAGAAAGGGATTGTGGAAAAAAAGATGGAAGAAAACAGGATTTCCACAAGCCATGTTTGGAGCAGAGAATATGGGAATGAAGGTGGAAGGAGTTTACCAAAATCAAATTTTCAGCTCATCTGCAAAATTGTCTAACACACTAAAGGCTGATTTATACTTCAAAACTAGGTTGTCTGCATGGGTGTCGCAGTAAACGCAACATAAACCTGAACACACCACCCATACAGTAAAACATGGTTTGACAGCATAATGCTGTGGGAATACTTTGCTTCAGCAGACATAAAGCAGCTGGTTTAAGTTGATGGAAAGATGAATGGAGAGAAAAACAAGGCAATAAAAAAAAAAAAAAATTCAAAGGCTGCAAAAGACCAGAGGCTGAGCAGAGATTTAATTTGAGCTTGCAACACTATAGATTAGTATAATTTTCCTTCCAGTTCCCTATAATGTACTAATTTATGTTTTTATATCACATAAAACATAACGAAAAATCTTAAGTGACTAGATGAGGTTTTGTAAGTCTTGTTCTTTCTTCTTGAACTTCCAGTTGGCCTTGCCGTTCACACCGAGCCTGGTTCTGCTGGACATTTGTTTCTGTTAAATGGGAGTTTTTTCCTCTCCACTGTTGCTGAATGCATGCTCAGTGTGAGGGATTGCTGCTGAGTCATCAGCACCATGCAAGCGACTGTCTACTGTTTCTACACACTCATCCACAAGCAGCAAAACCTTAAAAGTAAATGGCTGGATACTTTTACATCATTTCCAGAATATAAATCTGTTCATGGACAACTTTGGAAATTATACTACTGAAAAATGCTTGTACTGAAATTTAAACATTTTGTCAAGAAAATCTGAAATCCAAATCTTTTCTCTTAATGTGAAGCTATATGTTTCAGTTAGCTGTTTAACCAAACAGATTTATCTTGTTTATTGTGTAATTTGTGAGTCAAGTTAATGATAAAACCAAGTTTTTTGACCAAAACTGAAAGCAATTAAAAACCTGGCGCTGACTGAGTTTAATATTTGAGCTGGTGATATTTAAAGTAAGCATTGGTGCCTACATATAGTTCTGCTGTCTTCTGGCTAAGATGTCCAAGATTAAAATTCCAAAATTAAGGAGACATCTTTTTTTTTTTCTGTGTGCATTGCCAGAACTTATCATAAATCCATTTATTCCTCCCCCATTATTTGCATTTTGTTCATGTTTCAAGGTCATTTCTAAGAATATATTCCCATCAGCTGTTTACAAAGAGCCACCGCCGCTCTGTCTGGGTAAATGTCATCGAAATACCAAATTTCTGAGATGTTCTCAGGCTTCTCGCATTGGATTTTAATCAAGATGTGCTGAATGAATTAATTCCCAAACCATTACACTAACACAACTAACCATGCTTATAGGATTAACATTTTATTATGTTTGAGATTTACTTTGAGTAAACTAGAACAATAAAAATGTAATAACCTTTATATGTAGTTTTGTGATGTCTTTTCCGGTATTTAAATAGGTTTTTGTTATTTTCATTTTTTAATGTTTAATCAGCCAACATTAAAAGTAAAACATAAAGTGTTCCTTATTTAGACTAAAAAACAGCAACAATACATCAGTACATCACATGGTTGTCAAAATATAAGGTTAGTTCTGAATAAATAATGTGTATTTAAATTCTCCAGGATGTCTCTTAATCTCCATTCTTCATCAGTATAATGTGAGTTTGTTTGGACAATGCACTGTATTCATCTGCATAAAGGTTTCGCAAATCTAATAATGCCCCTTGGCATTTTTTCACTTTTTCCATTTTAAAATCTCATACTGGGAATATTTAAAGTGACATTTCATTAGAACCAACAAAGAATGGTATTTAAATACATTGCATGATTTAAAATTTTTTTTAAACAAAGGATTCTGTAAAAAATGTGTTTTTAAATTTGCTTTCTTTCTCCTTGGCTTGCTTTGTTTCACAACAGCTACTATATAGTTACATCTCAGTTATATCCATTTTACCATAGATATCCACAACAAATTATTCTAATTCCTTTTTTTCTTTTTTGCACAAACACATTGGATGGGTGGTGTCTGTAATCTGGAATGGTAAATGAGTGTTTTTAGGTTATGGCTTACATTGGAGTTGTTTTCTAAATGCTTTCTTGTTATTTATTTATTGTCTTCTGGTCTTTCCATATTCAGCTTTTTGTGTTAGATGGTTTCTGTTCTCATCAGTTCTCAGTGGCAGGGATAGACTTTCTGTAGGGCAGGTTCTTGACTTTGATTATAATTAAGTACATGTTAGGCACAAAGGCGATAAAATTTATGTATGTAAATTTTCATTTATTAAAAATGTAACAAAAAATAAAAACCTAAAACAGAACCTGGCATTTGTTAGTGTATTATTGTGTTAATAAATGGGTGAGTCAATTGCTCAAAGAGAGAGAGATGCGAAATAAATGACAAGTAGGCTACAGGGCATTTAATATATTACCAAAATTGTTTAGCATTTTTTTTTTCTTCCAAAGATTTTAATTTCTCCTCTTAGTCATTGATTAAAAGTTTAAGGGCAACATTTCCTCCTCTAATTAAAATTGACCTCAGTTATTTTTTTTCCCAGTTTTTTTGGATCCCTTCACCCTCTAAATGGTAGTACTGTACAGTAGTCACCTGTTGGGGGCCAATCAGATTTCAGAGTGGTCCAGCGATTTACTGATTCTAGTAAATCTTTGGGATTACAACCTTCTGAGAAAGAACTAAAAAAAGAATTACAGGAAAATGCAAGGTCAACAAATGTAGCGAACGGCTGAAGCTCTCTATTTTAAAACCTAAAACATACAAAGGTGTGTACATATGCATACGCTTCACACATGTATTTTTGTTCATTTCTCTTAGGTGGGTAGTGCTTATATATACATCATGTCAGGCAAAGGATTGTGCGATTCCTTACAGTATAGTTCCTTAGTGGCAGGTAGGAATGTTGAAAGCTCTCTACGCTAAAGTAACTATGAAGGGAAGCATACAGGCTTCCTTTACTTCCTACTGCCAGTACTATTTTGAAAACACCATCATGGCAACCATACTGTAGCTGCAATTTCAGTTTACATAAAGAATTCTTACTGAGTTGTTGTATTAAAATTGAACACATGGCTTTCTCCAAAGCTCTCTGGTTCTTATATCTCAAGACTAGATTCTTCTGATCTCCTATAATGCCATTTGTTCCATTAAAGATTCCTCTTGTGCAGTTCTGTAAGTTAACATTTACTGTTATTTCATTTATTTCTCTTTTACATCTGTTGACATCTACATTTAAGTCCAATTACAAATCCACCATGACATCAGTAAAAATTCTCATTGCAATAATTTCCAGAGCAAAAATTCCCACAGCCTGTTGTTGCCACCACCATGCGTCAGAGTCCTGCACGGGTCAGATTTTTTCAAAACTGTATTCATTCGTACCCGTGGAGGTCAGAACCGAGATCCAACCGGTCACTTGCAATTATCCCCTTTTAAAACCCGTCCGGGACCGCAATGACCTGCAAATAAGTGTGACCTGCAGTAATCACAGTTGTGCACAAAGCTGTCTATAATATCAGTGGCAGAGGTAAGAAGGTTTGTCTCATTGCTTAAAATATACAGTTATCTGTATATTCTTAAAATAATTAATTTTTTTAAGATGTAGAGTTAATTAATAAGAAAATATAAATAAGTTTCATTCATGCTGTGATTCTATGATACCCACTTTTTGTTCATATAAAATATAAAAAATTCCCATTATTGTGCCACAATGGGGAAATTCTTTTCTTTACAGCAGCAAAGAGATTAGAGAAAAAAAATGGTCACACAAATATGGACTTAAAAAAAATGTATAAGAGTAACATAATAGTGAAGAGTAAAAAGATAAACAATAAAATACTGTATTGTAAAGTGTTTTAACAATATAAGAAAATACAGACCCATGCCCGAACCTTTGCAATATTATAGAGTTTTTATTCTACCTGCAGATGTATTTTCTACAGGTACCTGCCGGGCAGCTCCCACTGCAGCCTGGGAGTTTTTGTTATGTTAAGAAGTATTAATGTTTGTTTAGAAATTGTACTTTGGATGCTGGGAAAAAAAAGGTTTAATTATGGTCTACTCTGAGCAAAGCAACTTATTTCATGTTCTCATTATATCCCTGTATGTCTTTTTTGGCGACCTCTAAACTACAGTAGACTTCATTACAAAGGGATTCTTCTTGCGACTAGACGAAAAGCCAGTTAACTAATAATCATTAGATTCTCCCATCTGAATTGTGTATTGCTGTGCTGCTCCAGAGGTATCCTGAACAGAGTGGCCCTTAGCAAAAAGTAGTTTATTCAAGTATACTAAAAGTGAACTAATTTCATACTTAAAATCAGGCAGGGCACTTAGAGTTTACTTATTCTAAACTATATTTAATATACTTAACAATAGTAATGTCAAGTGTACTTGACTATACTATTGTTTACTTTATTGTTTACTAAAGTATACTTTAAGTATACTTTAGTAAACTTAAAAATTTCCCAATTTAGTTCGAAGAAGTATTACTTTAGTAATACTTCAAGTACGCTAAAAGTACATTGTTTGGTTTTCTTTCTAAACTTATACTTAAGTATTCTTAATAGAATTTACTTTAAGTACACTACTTTTTGCTAAGGGCGGTCTGTTGGTATAGACGAATCATTTTGACATGTTTGGAGCTTGAAATGTTTTTAATTTGTGAAAACATTTTAAATGATTACTTTCTTCCACCTCAAGGTTGCTCTAATTTTTATTCGTTAGATAAAATATTTGGTAAAATACGTGGAAGTATCTATCTATCTGAGGGAACAATTTCTCTTTAAGATGCTGCATGTCTAGGAAGTGAGATTTCCAATTGTATCAGTTTGACCACAAGATGGCGCTGACGGCAAGTAATAAGCCACAGGAAAGGTGACTCATGCCTGTAAGTCATATATACTTAGAGCAGTGACCTGTGCAACCATGTCCAGCTTCTTATATTCAGGGTTTAAATTACAAGGACTGTAAGAATGTAAGTTTTCCTCAAGGTGATGTTTGACCTTCTGTGGATCATTCTCTTTCTTTCCTAACACCTATGCTCCTCATGTGTGAGAGTGGATACATTCTACATAAGATCTTCCAGAGACACTAACTGTGGATAACAGCCAGCAGCTTTCATTGCTCTCTTCTAATAATTGGCAACAGACATAGAAAGCATGATTGAGGCACTAGTAGATGACACACTTATTTACGTTAAAATGCCACAGACAATTATTTGAAAAAGGGAGGAAAAAAAAGCCTCAGGGTGGAACACTGCATCAGCTCCGTTGTGCATAGCATATATGGGGAGAAGATAAAATAACTTGGCATGTCCTCTATTTTTGCTTGTGATGCAAATACACTGACATGACTTGTGGATTGCATGTGAACGAGACAAAGTCGAGACATACGCATGCATGTGCATTACCACGGACATCGGCGGACACAGAAAGTCACGCAGTCACGCACTCTGAGCTCGATCTGCTTCCCCTCCGTGTCCTTCGACCAGCTGCCAAAATCTTTCCAAGTGAAATCTAAATTGACATTTTGCAGCTCTGAATCAGCAGATAAAGTGGAGTTGCACATGGCAAATAACAGCGGGGGCTTGTTTTGCAAAAAGGCCATGGCTGTAGGAAGACATGTATTGCCCCTCATGCCATGGAGCACAGAATGGCATTAACCTAATGGGTCTTTACATAGTAATTAAAGCCTCCCCACTCAATGATACGCCACGCTGTGCTGCACTGACTGTGAATTAATTATTAGTATCAATCAATGATGTTATCTGTGGGTGTTAGTTGGTTAAAACAAGGGGGAGACAGGCAGACAGTGGCATTTAGCTGTGATTAATGAATTGACCTTCCCTACAGCCTTGGCTGAGATCTTGAAAAATCTATTCCATTTCAAAGTGACCTCCGGGGGGGTGGATGGCTGGTTAGAACACCCATACGCTCAGCATCCAAATGCAACAAAACTCACAGATGACCACACATGACCTTCAGTGGGAACAGTAAACAGCAGAGCAGATGATGCAAAGGTTTATGTCAGAAGACATCCCGTCCGAGGTTCCTCACATTTCCTGCTCTCATTCTTAGATGACGCACACAAGATTATCCTCAGGGTTGTACACTCAACTGGTGTCGATGCTCAAAGCAGCCAAACATCAAAAACTACACTGGATAGGGGATGATAAAAGTGGTAATGTTACTTTGAATCTGGGGCTCAAAGACTTTTAGGAAATTTACTTTTTTGTTACTTGGAGACCAGTAAGTCGAGCTTAGACATTTTCTACATATAAAAGCCAGTATCAGATGTATTCCCAATAGAAAGTACCACTGGCTGACTAGGTTTAGCAGTGTCCTTTTAAGGGACAGAGCCATTGATGGCCTTCTGTTTGTTTATTCTTTCCTATAGTAAATACCGTGTGCCGAGTCTGTAATGACCAGAAACGGAAGACCCAGAATTTAACCAGAAACAAAAATCGAACATTTTATTAAAATATGAAACTACCTTTGAAAGCCTTTCTGAATCGGTCCAGGTAGGTTTGGAGGAATCCTTCTTGGACAGTTACTCATTGGTCAAGGGTCAGATCCGTGAGAGCAGAGCAAGGCAGAATGATCAAGGGGACAATCCAGTGTACAGAATTCCAGAGTTGCTGAAGAGTCAAAGCCAGGATAGTCGAAAACCAGAGACAACCCACAAAATAATCCGAGAGCAGAGTCGGAGTTAGGGCCTGGACATCCGAGAACCAGAGACAATCCAGGGGAGAATCCAGACGCGAGGTCAGGACACAGGAAACAGGTCAAAAACACTATGACTGGTCCGATAGGGCTGGGGCAGGCTCAGAGAATCAGGAGACAGAATCAGGCAGTAGGACAGGTTACAGGAATGCTGGAACAAACTCACCAATGGCTCGTAATAATCTGGCACTTGTGACTGGTCTGAGAGCTGTTTATGTAGTCAGGTTAGCAGGTGAATCTGATGGAGGCTGATTTAAAAAAGGGTGCAGCTGACAGATGTGTTGAATCCTGAATCAGACCAGCGCCAGTGCCAAGAATCTGTCTGTAGCTTACTGACTTCCTGGGTGAGACATTGAGAATATATTTTGATAGTATTTCTGCTATTAGCTCAGTGTAATATTTTTGATGAAAAATGAAAATACCATTACCCCTGTGTTTTAGCTGTGTTATGTTCCTGGATGAGGACATTGCTGAGGTTTAGGATTTCAATAACATTATATAAGATATTTTTGTCCTTGATGACTAAAAGTAAATCTGGCATATCTTTAGCATCTGGCAAGAAAATGAAAATCTGGCAAAAAAACCCCCCAAAAACTTTACAAGTCCCAGTGTGAGCTACAAGAACGAGCAGAGGAGTGCTGCAGTTCTGTGTTTTGGCTACAGGTGGCAGTGTCATTCGTAAACTGTCATGCTTTAACTGTGTCTCTTTCCTGGATAGAATCCCTGACTGTTGCTGTCATTTACTTTGTCCAATTTATTTTCCCCCATGGTTCAGGAACACCAAGTTGATATTAAAAAGCCCAAAGCTATGATTATTGTGTCTACTTCCTGCACAGAAACTTCAAAAGTTCTTTCTGCATCACCCTGTTGTCTCCCCAAACCATTTACACCTAAGCAGATATAGGGCTGCTTCTAATTTGCAAATCTATTAATCTGTCGAATATTTTTTTAATTAATCGATTAATAATTGGATAGCCAAAGGTTCCTTGAAGAAGACTTTTTACAAAATTATGCCAGGTGAAACTAAACCTTTTCCACATGAGGAGTTCTGAATAGAGCCTATTGACAGTCAAAAAACTTTTTATTTATGTTAAATGCAAAATGTTTATATATTTTTTTAAATTTTGGTATAATTACAGGTCTTAGTGGGTTGCTGTCAGCTAAATGCCTGTTTTTTTAGACTCTAGTTAATGGTTAATCGTTTACTAAATTAGTTGACGATTATTTCAATAATCTATTAAACACTATTAATCCGATTCATTGTTTTAGCCCTAAGCAGATAGCATCTTGTGGTTCTGTTGCAGAGTTGTCTCCCCTTCAGTGTCACTACCTGCATGCTCAAGATTTTCAGGAAAGAAAATCAGTGACTTGATATAAAAATCCTTAGATAGGTATTAAAACCAGCATGCAGAAACCTAATTAACAGAAATTGTCTTTAGTGTGTGGTAATTTTGGTTGGAAAAGACTGTGATAGGAACTAAATAATGAAAATGTTTTGAAGTTTGAAAAGGGTCTAAATATCCCTAAATTCTTAATATTTGGGTCTACAGGTGCCTTGAGATTAGATTTCATGTGGATGAATTCCGATATACTTTGTTAAATTTAAAAAAGAAAAATGTGAACGTGTTTAAATGTGAAAGAGGGTTCTTTTGCGAAGCAGAAAGGAACAGGAGATAATGAGGATTGCATTAAGCTTTTACAGCCAAAGTGCTTGCTTAGCGACAAAGCCCTTATATTATATTTATAACACCGCAGAAGCTATTTGAAGAAAATTGCTGGGTATTTCATGCTTTTATTTTCTGATGTTTTATGCCTTTTGAACTGGCGAGATGCAAAGTGAAGTTGAAATAGCATAAGATGGGATAAGTAATCGTGTTCAGTACGTAAAATCAGAAAGAAAAAAAGTCCATTCATCCTTCAATGGTATAGCAAAAGAATCTTTTCAAAGCTGAATTAACATTTATTTTAAACAAACCGGACCCCCACACAGTGTCAAAATTTATATAGAATTATGCAATATAGATAAACCATTTAGTTGTCTGATCAAAACAGGATTAAAGATTATTTAAATCTTTTCTTTCTCTGTGTATACGGTTTAAACAGTGTGTCAAACCAAAAAGAAAAATGACACTGAGCTGCACATAAAAGGCTGTGCAAAATAGTAGGTTAAGGGTATTTTTTTTTTTTTTTTTTTAACCCTATTCCATCAGAATAATGGTGCTGTCAATGTGTAATATAATGTATCTGTCATCTGAAATAGTCTCCAAAAGACAATGGGCAGCAATAGTATTCACTAGGGGCTGGTAGTATCCATCGCTGAACATTTTTAGTCCTTTCATGAGAATGGTTTTTTAAAGTAGTGAACCCAGAGAGAAATTTCCTGTGGATTTTTGCAAATATAACGTTCAAAAGTAGTAACATACCAAACTTTAATTTCAGGTCACGTGATGGATTTCTTTACCATGTGTCTGAAAGAAACATAAACACGAAAGTAAGCTTTATGTTTTATTTCTTTTATTTCTCTAAAAGTCAGTGAACTGTGAGGGGTTTTCACCCTGGTGTGATCTGTGGTGACACCATCAATGACGATCAGAACCCACATCAGGAACAGGATACACTCCCACAGATGTTCATTTCCTTCCGACAGCCACCTGGTTCTCATTCCTCTGACTCGCCACCTCAGATCCTTCTCTATTAAGGATGAAGTGTGAGATAGGTGATTTGAAAAATCTTTGCCAGATCTTGATTTATGTTTTTTTGTTTTTTCAGGATCTTACTTAAAAAAATAAAATAAAATGGGGAATGCAAGGAAAACAATGACATCCAGCTATCCTGCAGAGCTTCCTAGTTAGTGTTTCCTCTAAGATGCACACCTGCACAATCGAAAACTGCTCGCACATTCCAAGAGCATAAGAAAATCTATGCAGTTCATAAAATAAAATCCAACATAAACTGTAAAACAATTGGACAATTAGCTCTTATGGCATCTTCTATAACAGATTTGCAACCTGTCTTCAATTCCAGTTTAAAATATTACTATCAAATCAGTTTTATAAAAAATATGGATACATTAAAGAGTTGTTTTTGGATGAAAATGTTTAAATAAACATTGGTGTCCTTTAAAAAAAAGTTCAACAAATGTTCTTACTCTACTAGTACAACTGTACCTGCTACAGTACAGGTGCATACAGAAATAGTCCAGCAGTAAGAAGAACATGTGTCAATCCAAATGATTTATCATTCTAGGCTTTAGGAACCGTGAAACTCTCATCTCTTTGCAACAGCCCAGCCATCCAACATGCACACAGTTTAAGACACCTGTTCACCTAGTAGCACAATGTGCCATGTGACTATTTTGTCACTCGATTCAAGTACATAATAAAGCAGAAACTTAGATGGGTCAATCAGCACATTCTTATATATGGTTGCTGCAGCACTTAGATTTGGGGAGCTACAGCAGATCTCACAGCTTGTCGATATTTGAGCTACATAAAGAAGATTTAGTTTAATAAATCATAGCAAACCAGCATCCAAAAAACTTCTTAAAGTGGGATATTTGGATAACCATTGCAGAAGTTAGAAGGACAGACCTGAAAAAATAGAATTTAAGTCAAATTTCTACTTATTCTAGTGACATTTATTAAGTAAAAAAAAATTATTTATGGATATGAATCATGAATTGCTTACTCTGTTATAATTTATAGAAATGCTAAAAAGCAGTGTAATAAAATGTTTTATTTATTTTTAATTTGAATAAACCAATGACAAGACATTTGTTTTATTATTTATCTATTTATTTATTGCGGCACTCGTCACCTTCCATACAAAATGTGATTGGCCACAAGTCTGCTAGGCTGCTGTCAAAGTAAAGTTCTGCCATGAGCAGGAAGGACCCACAGAGTGAAAGGAACCAATAGACGAGTCAACTCTCACAGCCAATGCTTATTAGCAGGACCCATCACTGCTGCAAGAATATAAAGACATCTGGTCTTACTGGCCTGGAAGTTTCCTTGTGGAGTATTTACAGGCCTTGTAATTAATAATGTAATTAAATTAACAATTGAATTACCTTAAATTATTTCCCATCTCTTACCTTCTTATTATGATAGAAACATTTATAGGGGTTTTCATGCAGCCTTATTGCCATTGAGAAATCAGTTACTGTGTATAATCACATTTATCCAATGTCAAGATCTTGGTGCTGATGACTAGATGGATTACTCATTTAATTCTCCTGCCTAACTCCGGCCATTTTATTGTTACCTTTCATCTGATCCACCTGCTCCTGCTACTATTTAACCAGCTCTCTAACCAGTCATCAGGGCCAGATTATTCCTGATCTCAAGCCACTGGTGAGAGTAGGTTGGGGTATTAGGGCAAGGCTAGAGTTTTTTTCTTTCTTCGACTTTATGGATGGATGGATGGATGATTAGGGCAAGGCTAGAGATTTTTTTTATTTATATCGAGAATAAGGTCGTAATATTATGAGAATAAAGTAATACAATTACAAGAATAAAGTCAAAAATTCTGAGAATAAAAGTCATAACAAAGTTG
>NW_015150612.1:102495-112108 GCF_000732505.1 Cyprinodon variegatus
ACAAATTTATTATCATTATATTATGACTTTATTCATGTAATATTAGGACTTTATTCTCGTAATATTTCAACTTTTTTGTGGAAATAATTATGATCCTGATCTGTTCTGCCTCTCAGCTACTGAGCCTGCCTGTTCCTGTCTCATCCGTTTGCCTGACCTGTTTTTGTACTCCTGCTAGATTCTGCCAGTTTAATGAACCTTGAGCTGTTTCCTGTCACCGACCTGGATTTCCATCTGGAACCTCTTCAGACTTCTGATATCATGGTTCTGTATCCTGAGCTCGTCCTCCACCCCAGCTTTGGTTTTACCCTGTAGATTATCCCGCCCTCTTTCGTCTGCCTGGATCTGGTCTCCTGTTTTTTCTCCGTCCTCTGGGGCTGCAGCATCTGGGACACTCTGGACGGTGCCCACTGCATCTTGTTGGCAGCCAACCGGCTGGATCCTACCTCGTTCTCTGGGCAGGGACCGAACAAGGAAACCAGGATACTGTATCACGTTCATACCTACTTCCGCCAGATTTACGTGGTCATTAACTTGTGTTTCCTTTCTGCAGAGGTTCCTGCATAGACGCCCAGTTTTTAATAAACGTTTTTGAATTATCTGTCAGTCTGTCTTAAATACTGGGTCCTATTTTCTGAGCCCTGACAACAAATTCCTTAAAATTATACTTCATTTGAAAAAGTTAAGTATAATATTATATAAAAATTCTTCATCCATCCATCGTCTCCAACTTAATCCGTCAGGGTTCGGGGTGTGGCCAGTGTCTATCTCCGGCTGTCTATGGACAAAAGGCCCAGAACACCCTGGAGAGTTTGCCAGTCGACTTTATTGAATTTTTGAAGATGTCAAGGCTACCAGTAAATATGCCACGAATAGTTTAAAAAAAATAAAATTTTATTTTAATTTCTGTTGTAACAAACTGTGACTTTTTTTTGTTTGGTCTAAAACTTCTGCAATACGAAATAAAATCATGTCTTTTACAGTTTTTATTTATATTAGATTAGATTAGATAATTATATTAGATGAGCTTTATTGATCTCACAGCGGAGAAATTCACTCGTCACATATTGGCATAGAAGCTACAGAAGGTGCAAACAGGGAGGAAAAAGGTGCATTAAGATTATATATTATATATTTTCTCTAAAAAAATGCATCCATAACTGCAAGTGGCATGTCTGCAATATTTCTAGCATATTCTTAGAGGGCGAAATAGCCTTTTAGAGGTTTTTTACCTGGTTGACCCCAAGCATAATGACCCTTCTATGGCCTCATAAAATATTCAGAACATTGAGTTTATTTCTGTGAGATGTGAGAACAGGAGATAATAATGAGCATCAGCCAAGGCTTGTGTACTCATTTGTGAAGATGATGACACAAATAGTGACAGAGGTTACAGAGCCATGAGACTGAAGCGATGTAATAAGACAGTTGCTCGTGTCTGCAAAATGTCTATAGGACTATACTCAACACAGCTTATATGGCTGTTTTATTGCAGTTTTAGTGGACAGAGTGATGCAATTAGGCTACTCCAAGGAGAAAAGAGCAGCAAGTGCTGATCAATAAAATTTAACAGTCAACCCTAAATTGCTCCGGTAGCCAATGAAGTGGAGCTAAAACGGAGTATTAGACTGTCTTCTCCACTTAACTCCCATCAAGAAAGCAGCTGCAGAAAAATCTGTATAAACTGTAATCTGGACATAATCTGCTGAGTTGGACAGCTTCTCAGGGAGGAATAATGAAGGAGAAGCATGGGTTGCAGTTTTAACAGTGAGTGAAAGACAGAAAACTTCTGGTATTAAGGAGAAGGGGAAAATCACAGCATGACTGCTTGAAAAGCCTGTAAACTTTACCACAGCTTAAAAAAAAAGAGCCTTAGATCAGATCAGAAGACAAATGCAGCACTTACACTGATGAATAGCTCTGCTTTATTTTTATTTCGGTCTTATTCACATCCATTTGGGCATAATTTGTCCAAGTTAAAATTGCTGGCACTACTTTAAGGAGCAACGGGAATTGTTCCAAACAAGCAAAAGCTATTAAAGCAAAGTGTTGTTTTTGCACTAATAAAGGATGAAAAGTCTTTTAGCAAGAAAAATATACTCATAAATCTGCTGGATTTCCATGTATGGATTTTACCACTATTCCCTCTGATTTGTGTGATGTCCCTGTTAGACCTTTTGTTCTTTTCCAAGGCTGAACAAAATAACTGTTGTTAATGACTGCAGTATTCCTGATTTAGAGGCAATTTTTCAAACTTAAGAAGTAACCCAGGATATGTAGATTACTAAGTGAATTTCTATCTAGATTTTATATTGTTTTTGGACCCAGATGTTACTTGTAACATCTTTTATGGATGTGGTTCTCAAAGCTGGGGTCAGGCGTCCAGTAGAAGTTTTACGATTTTCCTACAATAAAAAATTAAGCATTTTTTTCTTGCACTAATGATGACAACCTCACTCAATACATTTCTGTATGCCATTCTCTGTAGGCTTAACATGTTCTTAAATGTAGGAGTTTTTCCACATTTTAATCTGCAGGACAATAAGAATGCGTTTGTAACAAACCATATTGAATAAAAACTATAAGATAATCCCCGTCTACGCTTTTTACAACCAAGTTCAGAAAAAAAATTGTTTGGTAAAACACATTTTTTCTATATGCAAAGAGTTTCAACAGTTGTAGCATTAGGGAGAAGAATGTTGTCAGGGTAAAGCTAGAAAAAAGTTAGTAGTAAAAAATGGACAAAATATGATACATGATGTTAACTTTAATATGTTAAGCATTGTTGCTGCTTGTTTTCTAGCTGGCTACTGCCCAAGACGATTTCACTAAAGTTCTGTGATTCTTTCTACTATTAGAGCCATTGCAACTAAATTTTAGATCAATTGTTGGCTGTATTAGGTACATTTCCACTTTTTTCAACCTTTTTGCAAAAAAAAAAAAAAAAACGTGTATACTCTCTAATGTAGAAAAGCAGTAAATTTATGATGATAAAAAAGTTATTTTCAATGATTAAAAGTATACATGTAAGATGTTAAAAGTATTATCTGACATTATAAAGTCTGAAATTGGCAAAAAAAAACCAACAACACTGGATTCAATCTAATTCCAAGTTATTTTGTTTTTTAAATAAGTGTTTTTTTTCTAAATTAAGGAGATTAGTGAGACACTTTGCCAATGGAAAAGGACAATTTACATTTTAAATGAGAAAAAAACAACTGCAGTCTCTTATTTAAAGTCTGTAATATCTAATTATTTTATTTTAAAGGTAAAATACTCATTGCATTGGCAGATTAGCTTATATGCCCTCTCAAATTAAAAGTAAATACACTTATTTTATTAAATATACTAATGTTTAGATTATTTTTGCACTTAAATTAGCTCCAAAATGTATTATACATTTTTACTATGCTTACTGTAAGATCAAAAATGTAGCTGTGTAAACATCAAATATCTGCTCAGTTAATAAAGGTAGGGTTTCTTTCCAGAAATGCTTCAGCATTTTCTAGGACATCTGTTCCTCCTGCACTAACAGGCAGCCGGTGTGGGCGGTAGGTGGCAGTAGGTGGAGGGACACAAAAGCCTCTAAAGAAGTGGCTCATATGCAGAGGTGGAAATCCATATACTCAAGTAAACATAGTTAGCATTATTGTGTCACCATGTTTTCTGTTAGTTTGATTTTTCTTGTTTCATTTAGTTTGCATTCTTCTTCAGAAACGTTTTTAATTTAAAATGTTAAAAAGTATAATACCTAAATCAAAAGTAAAAGTTCAGCTTTGGTAAATAACTAAATAAGTACAAGGTACAAATCTAATAACGGTAACGGTAACGGTAAATTTCCTGGTTGCTTATATGTAAGAATCAAACCTACCTAACACATAAAAAAAAGATGCTTTTGAAACTGTTCATTGTAAGATAAAAAGAAAAGTGAGCGAAAAAAAACGGTGATCATTTAAAAGGATATAAAGGTAGATAGCTGTAGACTGCTCATTTTTTTTTATCTCATGGTTTAAGTTCATGGACTGTAAATTCTCAGCTTAATTTAAAAACAAAATGAACAGCAAAATTACAGTAATGAGACAGTAACAGCTGTACAGCTGTACACTCATTTTAGCCTCCTCACAAATAAATGGCTCATCGCTTTGGAAAATGTGCATTCAAATTAAGTTTAAGAAGAGATTTGACATGCAGCTGGGGAAGCAGAGCAGAAACAGCATGAGTGTGTAAAATCCTACGCTAATGTTTAGTTCATGAAGTGTTAACATATTGCTTTCCAGCAACATGCACAGATTTCCTATCTGTATTTAACACATGTACCATTCTTTATCTCCTAAACTCCAGATTGCAAATAATTTAAACTTTTTTAATTAAAAAAATCTGAGTATGGGGATGATAAAAAAAAAAAAGATCCAACAGTTCACCCCATATATACACATACTTAGATTGAATGAATGTTTTCCTGACTTGAAATGCCATTGGCATTAAAAAACATTAACAAACCAATGTAAAGTGAGTATCAGAGTCAAGTTTTATTTAAAAATAATCGTATAATATGCAAAAAAAGGTTGTTTATTGTTACCCTTCTTAACAAGCAATTGTAAAAATCTTATTTGTTTTAAAGTAACCAAAGCATTCCAGATTTAGGTTGAAGTTGCAACTCTTCTAGCCAGAAGAAAAGATCACTTTAAACATTAAAGCTATATAAATAATTTGAAGCTCAACAGCAATTCCACTCTTCTGGGGTTATCCTTTTAATTAAAATAAGATTTACTAGCTTCAGAGTCGTTTTATCAAGTTAAGAGTAAAGTGTTTCAGTCAGAAGGACGTAGTGTTTGATTTAAACACTTAGAAGAAGATAAATTAATGGCTGCCAGACCAAGTAATTTCCAGGGTCCACTGGCTTTTTAGGAATCATGCTCCATTATAAGATGACAAGACACTATCCTGGAATTTACTAATTACGTGTCTTAAATTTAAAAGATACTTTATAGAATTTGTGGGCTACTTTTGAGAACTTTATTGTTGAAACTACTTTGCAACATTTAAATAAGATGATTTGCTTTGGAACTTGTTAAAAATTATTTAAAAGTTCATTCCCAGAAGATACACAGATGCACAATTAAGCAGCTTAGGGGTTACAGCTAATTTCCTGTGGTCTCATTTATCCAGCTTGCATAATCACAAACTTTGCACTTAAAGGTTTCAATGTATCAAAAACAAATTTGTTGAAAACATGTACGATCTCTTACGCCAACTCTGACCTATTCATACAGGGTGCAAATATTTTGGAGGGGTATTTGGTGATGCAGATGGTGAGGTGAGGAACCAAAGCTTGCTTGCATCCTAATTCCACTCAAATATTTAATTACACTTCATATAAACTTTGATTGTAGATCAATTTAAGGGATATGAAACCACAATGTGATAAAGCTTTCACTTGTGAGTCCTACATGAAGATGTGTCACAAAAATAAAAAAAAGGTTCATAAACTAGCTTATGTTCCAGGTTTCAGTCTGCAAAATATTCAAACATGTTCTTACCATTACATCCCTCTCCCCACAGATCAACAGGGTGAGTTGTACCAGAGAATATGCATGAATGTGATATGGTGTCAGGCATTCACACTAATTGCTGCAAACATCTCAATGCTATTGTGACACCCGTGTGTAATGGTACAAAATGGATGCATTGGCTCTGCTGGAGGGAGTTGAAAATGGGAGAATTAGGAAGGAGCATAGCTTTCAGGGATCACCAAGGTTCCCTGACACATGATGACAGATTTTTTTAGCTAATCAGACTCCCTAAAGCAGGCATGCCCAAAGTCGGTCGTTGTTAGCTGCTCTCCTGCAGGTTTTAGAGGTTTCCCTGTTTTAGCACAGCAGATTTTAATTGATAGCTGATTAACAGGCTTTTGCTGAACTGCATTCATTAGACTCAGCTGTGCTAAAGCAGGGAAACCTCTAAAAGCTGCAGGACAGAGGCCCTCGACAACCGACTTTGGGCATGCCTGCCTTAAAGCATGGCTATTGAATCTATGTGCTAAACTAAGGTCACTGTTGGAGAGAACTACCCACTAGACCGTGTTCATCACAGGTGTTAAACCAAAAAAGGTCAGCGTGCACAACTTCAATTTTAAAACAAAGTGAAAGGTAGCAGAGTTCTAGAGAAAACACAAATAAATGGATAGTCAGTTTGTAGTGGTAAGGTTTAATAGACACATATATGTATGATATATATTTAAATAATCTCTAATAGCTCAAATGTCCCCTAATTAAGTCCCTGTCTGAAGCCAGCTTAAGGAAAACATATTTCAGTGAATTAATCCATAAATCTGAGATACCACAGCCAGACAACCAACAGCGCAATGCTGCCTCTACCTTGGATGTAATGGTTAATGTGATCCGTCCATACATCAGATTCTGAATGTGTTGCCATTCACAGGCAACAACAGCTTAAAAACGGAGTGGTTATGTTGCCATAATTTTATAAGGAATAACTGTTCCAAACACATCTGTTCCACCTCAGTTAAACTGCATTTCTTTTCCTTTTTTCTTTTGCCTCTGGTTGCCATTGGAAACCATTAGATAATGTAGACCAGCTGGCTCATGTAAAATACACAAAAACATACATGCAGTGCTTTAGGTGCCACCGTGTTTGCACAGGTGGGATTTATTAAGGACATTTACCTGATTTTTGTGGGGGGGGGGCGTGTAAGTTTGACAAATCTGAAATATCTTTCTTAATTTGGGCCTTTGGGTATACACATGTTTTTAGTAAAGATCCCACCCAATCTTTGATAGATGAGCCCCCAGGTACTTTCATGAATTTCAAAGTTTCCGTTCTAGAATTACAGTATTAAGGTACTTCAATCTGAAAAGACAATTAGAAGAATTTTATTGATACAATTACTTAAATCTTTGGTGCTCAGACCTCGGCAGCAAACATAGCGCTGATGTCACGGTCTTGGTTCTGTTAAGTTTTCAATGTCATTTTGATCCATGTTTTTCTTTGTTTTGTAGTTTTATTGGTTTAATTCCTACTTTATGGTGTTTTCTGGATGAATTTGAGTTCTTAGGTATTTCCTGATTGCTCTCTGTTGCCTTGTTATGTTGGTCTCCTAACTCTTTTCTAGACTCCTCTGTTCACACCTGCTCCAAATCAGCTCAATAGTCCTGTGTTTTTTCTCTCTCCTATATATACTCTCCCTGTGCAGTTCCTCAGTGCTGGTTCCACGTCTTTTCTTGGTCCCTTGTGCTTATTTTCCCTGATGTCTCCAAGGTTCTGGCTTATCCTGTATTTGTTATGTTGGATTTTTGGATTCCTGCCTCAGTTGCCTGTGAGTACTACCGTACATTAACTCTACAAAACTCACCTCTGCCTCCTCGCCGCTGCACTTGGGTCCTCAAAACCTCAACCCAACCCTGACAACTGAATGTTGTTTGATGTGCATGAACAGGAGTAAAGAACAGGGATATTTGCCCCCCAGTCCTGAAACTGATGGTGTAGTGGAGATAGATTAATTTGGTCAGTCCATTACTGCTGGTTCGCAAGACTGCGGACTGCGTGAGCTAATACCAGTGCTTCATTCTGGGACCTGGAAGATGGAAGTCCAGCTTGGATAACACAGGTTGAGAGAACCTGTTCATGATGATCAAGCTCAAAGCGACAGTGGAGAGGAAAAACTCCCCATTGGGAAGAAACCTGTGGCAGAACCAGGCTCAGAATGGCGGTCTTCTGCCGGACCTATTGAAATGAGACAAGAAACACAGTAAGAGTCCGGGAGGAATGACGAAGCTTTAGCTACGATGGTGGAGGAGGGGCTGGAGGTGGGTTGAATCGGGGTAATTTGATTTGAAGTCGGACATAGCGCAACCACTGTCTGAGCTTTGGGTAGCAGACAGTGTGATTTGAGACCTTTTAAGATGAAGTGAGGAGGCTGATTGGGCTTTCACGGAGGCGTGGTTCAAAGCTGATTAGCTGGTGTCGGAGGCGGATGAAGGAGTAATTAGTTTATTCAGCAGAACTTCCGCCCAGGCTCCATTTTCTTTTAAGATATAAAGAAATTTTCCTGGAATTATGAGATGACTTTCCTTAACTTACCAGATATTTTATTGGAATACTGTAGTCTGCCAGAAATCAGTGGTCTAATAAAAGCTGTTGTCATATCATAAAATCCACCTGAATCTAATGAGTTTTGTGGTGTTCATCGCTGAAAGAGTCATGCACTGATAGAATGGGTAATACATACAAACAAATGCTGTGTTTGATTATCATCCTGCTGTAATATTTCAAGAAACTTCTCCACAAAACATGAAAATGAACTGAGAACTAAAACAAAAAAAGTATTTAGAGAAATAAATGGAAATGCAAGACTTTATTACAGCCTTGCATTTTCTCACTTCCAGCCAATTTAAAACATCATAGATAGATGATGCATTGTATTGTTACAGACAGCATTAGAGTATGTAATTTCTTTGGTTTCCCAGTATGAATTTGCATGACGATATAGCTCATTACCTCTTATTCTTTCCCACTGATTGAATTCACAACGATATAGCGTGCAGGCTATTTATTTCTTTACTAAGACTTGATTAAGAGAAACCAATGAGTTGTAAAATCGTTCTACTCCAAATACTTCATTTGTCATCCTAATAAGTGGTGTTTCAATTTCTGAACTAAAACAATCTGCAGCATATAACTGGATCTTACTCATGATCGGTGCATGAGTGGAGCCATTTCTGATTAAAGTGAGACACGGACACTGATTCAGATGTTTCCTCCATGCTTGCTGATTTTTATTTGTTTATTATTATTCACCAAATATGCTTGCATTTAAAATGAGTGCAGGAACTGTAAGTGGTGAGTGGGCAGTCTGTTCTAGAGAGCATATGTCACAGTGTGTTAGTGTCCAACCTAAAACGTGTTACACATGCCTGTCATGACCATCCCGGCTGACTGACAGACCAGCTATGTGGTGACAGTGATGTCTCTTGTCTGTCCAGCTCAGTGACCCAGAAGACCTTTAAACTGTCACCCCCTCCCCATTAAACACACACACACTAACACGCTAAACCTTTTGGCTAGCAGATGAGTGGAGCCGAACACGCAGCTGCAACACTTGTAAATGTGTTTGCATAGAGCCAGCTCCCTGTCACTCAACAGAATATTCGCTCCAGTGTTTTAATGTCAATTGACAGCCTGACTTTATCTCAGACTCAGGGTTGCCAACTCCCTGAAAAAAAACAAGGGACACCTCATGTGCGTGCCAGCTGACCCGATTGCCTTTACCCCTTCTGGCGTAGTGATTTTTATTTTTTTTTTTGGCCCCCCCTCTTTGTGTGTGAAAAATTTTTTTTTTTACTATTTGACTCAAATCTGCATTGAATTAGATGTATATTTGCAGTGTGCTTTATATTTATTATCACAGATTTTTTCCCATTCCACGCTATATTTCTGCATCCTATTTTTTTTTCGGAGGAGGAGCATCGCTATGTGAAGGTGAACCGCTCCCAAAAGCAGTGTATGTATCCTGAGCTATCGCTATAGTTATACTGCTATAGGCTTAGACTTCTGGAGGACATAGGGACCCCCCATTTCATCATTCTGCTTCATT
>NW_015150612.1:113168-114936 GCF_000732505.1 Cyprinodon variegatus
TATATATATATATATATATATATATGTGTGTGTGTGTGTGTGTTCATATATAGATGAAAGTAAAAAAAATATATATTATTATTTATTTTGTAAAACTTCTACAAAAAAATACCAAGAAATTTAAGAAATTTAACTAAGACAAAGTGGTCATCTTCATGTGTTTGGCAGATTTTCTTTAAGAACTGGAAGTAGTTTGTAATTAAATCAGAACACAGAGGTAAGAAATGTGAGATTAATGTCCGATTCAGTTCATTTTAGTTCAGTAGTTTTTATTTGTCCCAGTATGGGGAAATTTTTGTGCAGTAGAAGTACACTTTTTAAACACACATTCACACTTCACACATAAAAACACAAGAAACACATAACATGTTTTTAAAATAAATGGTGCTGTAAAACTGAAATAGTTCAAATCATAAGCATTGTTTTGATTGGTCAAATATGTTTAATGTTTAGCGAAGTGAAGTACTTCAGTCAGAAAAAGTAAATGATCAGTTCAAGAGGGTGAAGTAGTGTGTACTATTAAAGCTCCACAAGGTTTTGGGAAAAGGTACTCGGAAAGTTCCTTTAAAGTTCCAAAAAAGTACCAGGTCAGTTCCAGAAAGAAAATAAAAAATAAACAGCATGGATGTCAGAAGAGAAGCAGATGAGGTGAAATTTTCTGAACTCAAATTTTTAACCTGGGTCATAATTCTAATGTATTCATCATTTTTAATTCATTTAAAAATAATAACAGCAACTGATTAAATGTCTTTTAGACTTCAACTTTGATCAATTAATCGTTTAAAAAGCCTCAGAATAAACCTAAATTTTTTGTCCTTTTTAGTGTACCTTATATTAGTTTTACCTCTGCAACCTTCCTGCCTCCATCTTTACAGTTATTTTATAGGTCTCAGATGGGGTTACTACAGTAGGCCTGTTGCCTCTTTTCAAAATATTTCCATAATAAACCCAGAGAGACGAGCTACCCCTGAGAAGCCTCTGGCAGTCCATTAATCTTAAGTGGAGAGAGTATTATCCTTCACAGCAGTGAGCTTTCAGAAATGAAGGAAGCTGGGCAGTGCAACAGGAGTTGTGGTGTAACTGACATCAGCACTAACCATACAATCAGATGGAATGTCTTATATCTCCACATGTTCTTTGAGTAACAGTGGTGTAGAAACTCATTATCTTCCTGAGAAAATTAATTTAAATTTAAATGAAGTATCTCATCTTCTTACTGGTCTGAAATGTTTTCCTTGTTTTTTTTTTAACATCTGTCAATCTTACAGCTGGTGTGAAGCTAACTATGAGTCAACACAGGCAGGACTTTGGCTACCTAATGCTGCCCTTTATGTGGTCTGGTAAAAAGATGGTCCTCACCACTTGTTAAAATTACCAGTGCATTGTGTTCATGTGCTTTTGTTGTGGTAGAGAAGAGAAACATGTTGGATCTGAAGATTATCCTGACCTGCTACTTGGGCAAGAAAGCTAGACCTCCTTATTAATCTGCTACAGTAACAGGAGGACGCATCAAATTCATGCATCCAAACATCAAATGAACATCCTGGTCATGCATATCAAAAATGTACTGCTAGCGAGCATCTGATAAAATCAAACAATAACGGTCATTTCATTTTAAAACTAACACAAGTTTAAATGGTGACATATTTAAATATACATACATACATATATATATATATATATATATATATATATATATATATATATATATATATATGTCACAGCGTTGTGTAGGGTACAAACACAAAAGGAGAGAAGGTTTAAAGGT
>NW_015150612.1:115961-149857 GCF_000732505.1 Cyprinodon variegatus
ATTAATTAACTGAAAAATGTTGCATAGTGTGCCTTTAACAGTAAAGTAGTAAGCATACAGAATCATTACAGACTCTCTGCCATGTTGAACGGTCAGCGTTTAGCTCATCTCTCCAACTCTGGTATCACTGAATTTTCCCAGCTTTCCAGTGAAAATTATGAAATGAGTGGGTGTTCATGTGCCATTTCAGTGTCGGCTTTTGGTATTTACTAGTGTTGAACTGATACCGATACAAATATCAGCCGGGACCCTGATCCAGCACTGAAATGGTGGTATCGGTATCGGCGAGTACCAACAAATAGGGCATCGATACCATTTTGAGAGCCAAAAGTTTATTCAACTATTGTCACCCATTCCAGGAAGGCAATAAAAAGTTCTACTGGATTTACTTTGTATTAGTCTTATTCCTGCTTCACAAAGGTAGGCAGCAGCTTGACAAAGCCATGATGGCTATTATTTTACATCCAGGTAGTATGCAGTTCTTCAATTTCACACATCAATTTCAAACAGGTGGTATCGGTATCGGACAATACTGCACAGCCAGGTATCGGGTATCGGTATCGGGACAACACTAGTATTTACCATGATTACGATACAACATGAAGGCACCATGAGTTGTTGAGTCAGGGGCGTGAAGAGATGCTTTGACATAAAAAAAGAAAAAAAGATGATGCCGAGCAAATAAAAGCAAAAGAAACCTCAAGCTGTCCCACAACTAAGAATACTGTCAACCGCTCCAGATGGAATGATTTCTTATTATTGAAAAGTGGGGGATTCTTTCTGTACCTATTGACAATAAAAGAAAGACTACGCTGCAGTCATGTAATACTGTAAATGTTCCAGTGATGTGCTGTTTTTGGGAAAGAGTAAACGGCTTGCTGCCAGATGTTTGCCAAAATGTCCCATGGGGTATACTTCTACTCCCTCACTGCATTGGTTCTTTAACAAAACACGTTGAAATGACAAAAAGATCCTAATCTACAGAAAAGGCACTGTGCTGTAATATTACAATCAGATTTTAGATATGGTTTTACAACATTCACACAACAGCACAAAGAAAAAAGCATTATATATTCCTGAAAACTCTCTGGCTCTAAATTACCAGGCACTCATTGATTGAATGAACCTCCACCAAGAGGAAAAAGTGAACAAAAGTCTTGTGCAAAAATACACAAAGCTGTGAACAGCAGGTTTGGATTTTCACCTTAAAAAGACAACTGATGACTCAGGGAGATCCAGGCTTTATTCTCCTCTCTAAAACAGTGAAAAGATGACGTATTTTTTAAAGTCTGTTCATAAATGACTGGTTGTTATATCCTTTTGTATCCATGTGCGTGGCACTAATACATTTGCGAAAGCATTTCAAAGTTCCTGAATTCTAAGTTACCCCTAGAGAGAGAATTGCTTGGTGCCAAGATGTCGTCTCCTGCTTACAAATGGGATGTTTTTTACAAAACACTTGCTGGCTGGTGCACAAAGGAAAAGTTTTCGCACAAATTGCTTGGAGACCAAAAAGATATCCAGGAAGTTCTGATCTGCCCTTGAATGAAGGATTTTCCTTTCAAACTGTCAGAACAAAGACATTGCATTTTTAACATTGAGGAAGTCAAGGAAAAGCCAAGAGGGTCTCTGATGATTTATACCCTCTGGGTTTGCAGCGCTCTTGCCAATTCGATCTACAGTAAGTCAAAAGAAAGAAAACCAAAGTTTAATTTTACACACCTATGAGCTTTTTACATGAATCAAACTCAATATAAGATGTGTATTATTGCTAAACGTATATATTTAATTTTATTTGTCGAATATCTATGCTCCAGAGGTCTGTTTGTTCATTCAGATGTAGCAAAGTCCTACAGCAAAAATTGAATTTAAAGTGGAAGGATATCTGCTGACATGCCTTTTAAACCTGCCACAGGCTCCAGGTCTGCTTTAGACAGGGTTAACATCACTTTGACGACATGTTGATGCATTGGAGAGAACTGGGCCAAGAGTCATGGAAGCAAAAACTTTGGTCAGTTGATTATTCTGGATTTTTATGATTGGGTCAGTGCACATGAACCATAGTGTTTGTTGTGTGGTGCTCCCACTGTCTGAATGTAAATAAGTATACCAAAGGGCTGTGTAGAGAATTAAGGCACTGATATGATCTAAAAAAAAAAATACTGTGATTTTCTTTGACAGGAGCTGAAAGTCTTCTTAAATCCTCTTTATGATTTTAGAAATAGTTTTACTTTAGAGTATTAATGCTGTAAAGAAGAAGAACAGATTTTTTCTCCTGTCCCATTTTCATACTCAAATTTGTTGAATCTGCTTCACAGAGGCACAGTTTTGTAGCACTTTTGCCTTGCAGCAGGAAGGTTTTGAGTTTGATTCCTGGCCTCAAAAGACACTTAACCCACAAGCTTCTTGCTGCAAGGCAAGGGTTTTTCCAGGCTGGGAATCAAACCCACGGTCTTCCTGCAAAGAGTTTGCAGGTTCTCTCCTGTGCATGTGTGGGTTCTCTCTGGGTACTCGTGCTTGTTCCCAAACCAAGCATCAGGCTTGCAAGACATGCTCCTCTTGGACTACCTTACAGCAATAATTTTCACTTGCATTTTGTTGTTAACTTATTGAAAACTCCCCACACCAAGCATGCATCCAGTAACAGCAGAGAGGAAAAACTCCCTTTCAACATGAAGAAAACCTCCTGCAGTACCGGACTAAGTGTAATGGGCCGACTAAGGTTAAAGGAGATACAAGCAGAAATAAAAAAAAAAAGCAAATATATGAAACATAAAAAAACAGAATAGCTCCCTAGGTGGCTCTGCCCAGGAAAGACAAAATCAAACAGACACGCTCTGAGGCAGTTCTCCTGCCAAGGGATGAAAGAGAGCAAATGCAGTTAGTCAAGGTTAAAAAAACAGAACTATACAGAAAACCAGGCCAAGCTCAAGCATTTACTGTATAAGCAGGGTTGTTGGTGGCAGCAGCACAGCATATATATTCTAGGATATTTTCACAGTCAACAGGAGGAGACAAGATGAAGCTACTATGACAAGAAAAGGTGGAGAGAACATAAGGTTATGGGTGGAACTTAAAAAAGACTGCAGAATGGAAGATTAAAGACAGAATGGAACAGAATGATGGAAAGTGGTCCCTATGCCCTCTAGTAGCCTAAACATATAGCAGCATAAAAACAGAAAATAGCTCAGGATACGGCAGTTAAAAATCCCCAGAACATACATACCTATCCAAGCCAGTCTAGTCCTATGTGAGGAATTATATACATATTTAACCTTTATTTAATCACCAAAACAAAATATCTCACATTCCAGACTTCTCCAAAAAGACAGTATCCAAGCTACTTTTTTTACGGAATGACTTTGACCTGGATGACTGAGAACCTTCATCAGCCAAGCTACTTTACTAAAAAACAAAATAAATAACAAATAATATCAAAAACAAATTTCATTTTTATTAGGAACTGCTGTCTTGTCTAGTTCAGCTTGCAATTTGGGAAAAAAAACAAGCAAAACATTAACTAAAAAAAGGTTTCATCCCATTTTGTTAAAATTGAAGTTAGGTGGGATGATGCCTTAATTTAAATTAAAGTCCATTTACAGATTTAGATCAATGAATCAGCTCTAGTCTGTTTTGTTGTTTTGCTACAACTTCCAACAACTGGTGACTTATTTTCTGTCCCTATTCTTTCCGTCCTCGGGTCGCTTCTTCCACTACATGTACATTCTGGTGCTCCTCTTCCTTTCTCACCTGTCTAGTGGCCCTTGTCTAAGTTAGTGTTACTTCCAAATGACTGGAGGCCACCCTTTACCAGTGCTCCACTGCTAAGATAATAAAGCAGATGACTCCTCCCATTTTGAACATCTTTGTGTTTCATTTTTCCCCTCATATTTCTTTTATTTTCTCTATTTTTGTTTTTTCCTTAAAACATAAAAAAGAAAAAAGACACAACATGTAAAAAACTTCTTCATAAAATCTATTTTTTATGAGATGTCATTAAGGAATAATCTTCTGTCAAGTAACTTCTTGTAGCTACCTCTCTACAGTAGGTGGGCGTCTATTCCTGTCTGATCTGATGATGGTATCCATAGGAGACATAACTTCTGCCATCTGCTAATGTTGTGTGTTTTTTTCCCACCTCAAAAACTCGAGACATGATAAAACATGGAACAGATATTTTCTGAGCCCACATTTTTGGACAACCTTACAGTTAAAAGACTGGCATTGCTACAGCAGTTGACATAAAAACATTGAAGTATATAAGTATCCAGTCCCTTTTTAGTCTGAACCCTTTAGACAAAGCGGTCAAGTAGTTGTTAATTGGATTTCTACTTTTGCATTTTAGGCCAATTCACACATATTTGTTTTGTAGGCACTGCCTCTCTACAACTTTATCTGAGACCCTTGTATCATTGGCCCGCCCCTAGACAAATATGCATGTGCCATAATTAGAAAATCACTACACAATGGCTCGTACAGTGTTTTGCAAACACCCATTTCCCTTCCAGGTGTTTTTCCATTTCCAACAGATCTTGAATAATGTTGCAGTGTTTTTAGCTGTACCTTAAAGTGGAGGTACACTTTTACTGATCTCGTTCTGTGCTTATGGAAAATAGTGTCCAAAATGATTCCCAATTCCGAATCCTTCAATTCACAGGTTTATGCAATATACAATATAATCCAAAATGTTATAATGACAAAAGTTATTGATTTCTGATAAAAAAGCTCAATTTAAAGACACTAAGAAATCCGTTTGGAAACAAAATAGTTGTAACTGTATCATAAACATTGTCAAAAAAAGTTAGAATATTAATGCTTCTTATAATGTATCCATAATAGGAAAACCATGGGAGCTACTGTGAAGACTGGTTTTAGTTTATTACCAAAGGAAAACATGTGGTTAAGTGTATTAAACCTGTATATTATGTAACCTTTTTTGCAGACTACTGATCAGTGTATTTGTGTCTGAGGACAAGTAAACTTGATATTACTGTTAATACTGTGTGGGAATGATGATCATGATGATTTTTTTTGTGAAGGTTTTGTTTGTCTCCATCTAATGCAACCCATTACAAAAAAAAAATAATAATAATTTTTAAACATACATGAGTTGTGTTACTGCCTTCCTTGTGTTCCTGCTTTTAAGTTATTTGCAAAATTCTTTCTTATAAGTTTGTGGAAAACCGAATACTTTACATATCTAAAAGCTAAAAATACAATCCTTTAGTGACACAATACTACTGAAAGTCCATGGGGAATTTACTTAGTCTCCATTTTAATACTGATATATGCTGTGCAGGCTAATGGAACCATTTGCAAATGATTTTGAGAAAAAATGGTTTGTATCCCGGTCGACTTTGACAGCAGCTTTTCATCCCTGCGGCTTCCAGAAGCCCTTGGAGAGTTTTGATTAACCACATCTGCTCCCGCTCTTCATTGGGATTCATCATTGCAAACTCTTTAGTACTTAGAAAGACTGTCCTTCATGTCAAATCAAAAAATGTGACTGATGGCTAATTGTAATCTTTGAAGCGCTTGTGGGAGTGAGCATGCGTGGAAAGATGCAATGGAGAAATCTGATTAATGATGCTCATCTCCGCCTCCCTTGGCTGTCCGAATGCAAACAGACGACTCGACTGGTTGGTTGCAGTGTAATTAGTCAGCACAGTCAGATCCTTTTTTTCTCCATCTTTTCTTCCTCTCCTTGTCTTTGCTCGTCTTGTCAACAGGACAGATACGCACCATGCTGTCAACAATCCTGATAGCCAGCACTGCTAGAAAGGTTAAGATTTACATAAAATACATCAGTCTGCTTATACATACATCACAAAGATTTGCCATTACCGTTTTCCCTCTCTTTCCCTGCTTATGTCTATATCGTGCATCTTTTCTAATGCCAACTGTCTCTTTGAATGTCTATCATTCTCACAGAGAGAGGCGGGTATGCATGCATGATTAAATGCACGGGCATACAACCAAACAGTCATAAACATTCCTCATACCTGAGTAGGCACAGAGCACAACAACGGTTATCTGTCAGAGTTAAGGTAACAAGTCTGTGACACTTAGAGTACCTTAATTCTAGTATACAATGCCCTTCTATGTAACCCTTGTATGCAACAGACTCCTGAAAGATAAAACATTGCTTGTATTTTATCACTATGTTCTGCCGGGAAAACCTTCATACCGTCCGCACGGACCTAAGTGTATTAAAATGGCACTGGGTCATACAAAAAACAGTAAGGAAGAGCTCAACGAACAAGACAAACAATTTTCATATCTCCCATCCATCAGTCTGAAGGGATGTGAAAGCATCTTTGGCAAACAACCACACAATTCACTGACAGCTAGATTGGTGTTCCCCATCGGTTCTAATAGTGCCTTATATTTTTTTTTTTTTTTTCTTATGTCTGATTTTTTTTTTTAGTTCCCGGTTGGGAAAGTAAAACATCCGAGCCCAGAGAGAAGCACCGTGTTTACTTGCTGATACGGCTCAGAAAATGCAGTAAAGATGGATGATAGGTATTGACATGTTCAACAGTTTTTGCTTTTCATTTAAACTGCAGACCACCTATAATACTGTCATGTGAGTGTAAATTGAGATACATACATTATAAGTAGCAATTATGCCTAATAATAGTTCGGACATCATTTAGCAAAACTGCTTTTTGCTTTTAAAGCAGAACAATCCCCATTTAAGTGGGATGTCAAGTGTCAATCACCAAGACGAACTGAACACAGTTTTACTTTTTTTTCCCCACATTGAGAGAGCACACTTCTGATATGCCAATCTTACTATTGAAAGCCTTCTATTTAAAGGTGAATGAAAATATGTAGCCTAAAGCCTAGTCTCACATTTTTTGCATTTTAGATTTAGATGTAGACAAACAGCTCTCATGACATTTCCATTTCTAAAAGTGCAGCAGTGATCAAATGTAAACATTGGGAGAAACAGAAATAAAAGCAACATGGTGCAATATAACACATTGATAAGGTCATGGAGGTCAGGTCAACTGAATGTTGTAACACAGTCAGATTGATCACCAGCTAGCCCAGGCTGCAACATTTTGTTTCAGATTTATCAATTATCTTTACCGCAGGGAGGAAACAGCTCTGATGCACCAAATACTGTATATATACTGAATTAAAGAAAGATTTACTAAAACATGGCTGCATTTATCTAATTGTTATGTTTCACACTATGCTATGCAGGGTCTTTGTCTGCCCATTAGACAGCCCAACAGATTTTCTGATCATTTAAGTAATCTTCAACCATTGACCAACAGTAAGTTAAAGGTTAAACTCAGTACAACAGCAAATTATTTAAAAATAGCGCACACATTAAAGACATAAAATGACAAGAGTAGACCAAAAATGCAACTTTACACCCAGTTTTAACCTCAGGCTCACACAGTATGACTGAGGTGTGGACATGCTTCATAAAGTCAATCACTCTGAACAGTGTAACAGTATAACCGAGCTGGCCCTGCTATGGCTCTGACCGTAGAAACGGTGCTCACAAGGAGAAAGGGTGATGTTGGTTTGCTCTTTTCCAAGTGTTCTTGAGTAAAACTTATCTGTGCTCTTGAATACTCTTATCATTCTCTAACAGCCCTTCTGTTGCATCAGTTTTGCTTTTTTTTTATTTACTTTTCAACTTAGCGCAGTTTAATAATTTTTTTCCTGAAAATTACCAGGGCTTTTTCTTGTCTGCAGCCTGACTTTTCCAGTTTGGCTTACAGATTTAGGAGCTTTATACGGCTGTCGTTGCTGCATCTGACCAAACTTCCTTCTTATCAACTGAATTTATCAAGCATCAAGGTCTCGGTTAACACACCACACTGCACTGGGGTTGGCGTTAGAGTAAACTGTTGTTATGGTTATGAGCTCTTTGTGACACTCCCACTGTAGGGGCACCATTTTAGTCTAAGCCCAGCGTGAAAACACATAATAGATTCAAGGATATACAAGGAGAAGAAACATCTTTGAGTTCAGTGTTATTCCTTAAAACAGTTTGGATTAAGTCAAATTTATTTTCTGTTTTCCAGTCAGAGCTTATTTAAAATCCTGGTTTGTATTATTATTATTTTCCTTAATCTCTAATCTGTATTCTCAATAGTTTCATTCAATACAAAGGTTTGTTCCAACATCACTGAGAATCTGAGTTAAATGCTTTTTAAAGCTTGATTTATAAATGCCATCTGGGATCAACTTATGAAAACGATCACTAACAGTGTTTGTAACCCGGTTAAAGGCAGAGAGCAGTTTTTACTATGTGACTGACAGTCTTTGGATTGGAATTCGGAAACAAACAACTTGGCAGGAAAGGACAACAGCTTGATAGAAAACTCCTTGGATGTAAGAAACCCTCTTCCTTTTTTCCACTCAGACTAATTCCAAGGCTAATTCTAATAGTTTTGTGTTTTAGTTGTCTAAGACTAAAAATGGACTCACTTGTTATTAGTGTTATTAGTGTTATTGTGGTGTTGGCTGCATGTATTGGACCTACATGCATTATTGTTTTGTTGGAAGAACTCCTCACTAGCAAACCTTTCTTTCTGTAGTGTGTGCCGTTCCTCATTGGGTTTATTTGTTTTAGGGCTCACATCTTTGTAGTTCTGCATAATATCTTAACTGATCTGACTTTGCTTTTCTTGGACAATTGCTGAAAGCAGCTGGAGCCTCTCTCAGCAGGACGAGGGATTACATGCATGGATCCCCTTATGATTACTTCTTTCACTGCAGCTGTAACCTCCAACTTCTCTGCAATGCATTTCTTCTCTTTTTTCCTTTTTTTTCCCTCCAAACTTTCAATCTATTATGTTCTTGATGTGAGATTACCACATCCACTATTGCTGTCTTCATTTCTGTGTTTTGAGGGTTTACATTCCCATGTTTATCACTGTAAAACATGATTTTGATGATCCTTTGCCCATACCGGCTACAGATGTTGTACTATTCCAGCCAAAAGGTTATAGTGCTGTTTTCACACTGTGCATTCTTGAATCTTGCAGCCTGCAATTACAGCATGTGCTTTGCTGTCTCCAGGACATCTCTGCACAGCATGCCTCTTAGGTTCTGCTTAATGGGGTAGACCCCATTATTATTTGCTCCTGTTTCTGTTTTTTAGCCGTGTTTAGTACTTCACTGTCTCTCAGTCCTTTCAACTCCATGGTCTGACTATTGCTCATCGATTCTCTGCTCAGCGCCTTACCTCTCCATGAGTTCTTCCTCTTCTGTCATTGTTGGTAATTCCTTTAGGCAGACATCAGCAATCATGACCATCCAACTGGTCATCATTAGAGGCTCCTGATGTAGTCCTGGATCTGGATGCATTATTCTGGAAAGTGCATCTGATATTGATTTGCTGTTGGCTTCCCCTCTTGCACTTAAGAGAAAATTACAGAAATTTTAGCCAAAATGTTTTAGAGTCAGATGCTCCCAGGAGCTCACCAAAGTATGCATTAAGAGTTCACTCAAGTTTATTTGGTTCTTACAAAGATATATATATATATATATATGTGCTATAAATAATATTTTGGTAGTGTTTTGCAATGTTTATTTCAAAGAAAATTTTGGCGAGATTCAAAAAATGCAAAATATTTTGTATTTTGTCCCTAATATTTCAGGCAGGGTCAAAGCTACAATGGTGCTGACACCAGAAAACCATTCTATGACATCTTACCTTTACAGAGGTACCAAAAGTTTCTTAAATCTAATAGCTGTGAGGCTATAAGTTATTTACTTTTGTGTGTTTTTGTCAGGCAGAAATTTATTTATACCCCCTTAGGGTGTAAGAGGTTAAAGCGAAGCCTATGATGAATTCTGTCTTTTTATAATTGCTCCAGAAGTCCCAGGACGACAAACTACACAAATATAGACATCTCCACAATACTTTGCAATGTATTAATGTAATTATTAAAACAAACATTTATTTTATTTTCACTGATTTTTCTGATCGTAATTTTACTTGATATTCTTTTCCCTCTAAACGCTGGATGTTTCTTGGATATATATATTCTGGTAAATAAATTCACATATTCCTTCAACTAATTATTATTTAGTTACAGTGAATAATCAAAACACTGTACGTTTGGGAAGTGTTAATTCAAATATTAGAGAGTTAAATTCAACAAGTGTCTCTACTGATTCAAACCAGATTGAGTTAAAATAACAAGTAACATTGCAAAAGAGTTCAAACAACACTCTTAATAGTTTAAAATCAGCATTTATCTGGGTTGAATTTATTTAATAGTGTATAGCAGAGGTCACGGGTTAGCGGACCGGAGTCCGGATCCGGACCCACCTGCTGGCTAATACGGACCCACCTGATTTAAAACATTTATAAATTACTGCATGTTGTCATAAGACAGTGTCTAATTTCACTTGCGCCGCTTCTCCTGTTAATATGGCAAAGCCCACCGGAGCATCTGGGACCAGGCTACACGTGATACAAATGATCCAATGAGCTGCTGCTGCTACTTTTAGACACAGCAGGCAAACATGTGGCAAGACGGGCAATGGGAAAGAAGGAGAAGATGATGAGAAAAAGAGAGCAGAGAAAGTGTGGCCTGCTGGAAGAACCGTGGTGAACTGGTGAAAGAAAAGTGAAATGACAAGCTCAAAGATGATCCTGCACATTTTACACATTTGGCTCAACCTGCTGCTGTGAAGCAGGATTCTCCACCATGAACAGAATAAAAAATAAATATGGATCCAGGCTCATGAATGAGCACCTTGATATGTGCTTTAGAATGGCTTTGTCTTCATTCAAACCCAGGTTCAAAACCTTGCAGGGCGGCATAAAGCCCACTGCTCTCATTAAGCCAGAAAAAAACAAAACGGTCAGTTCAGGTGTTTTATAAAATATGTGAATTAGGAAATTGTCTATTTACCAAACTGAACAATTGTTGTGTTTTTAAAATTTTTTTTTTTATTTAAAAATTTAGTGTATAACAAGGAGGCATAAAAACCTTGTTTTATTTCAGTTTTAAATTCTTTTTGAAGTAACAGATTATAATTAAAAATTTCCGGACCTTTACTGGTTGATGATGTTCTTTATTCGGACCCCACAGATATTTAATTGGTTACCCCTGGTATACAGTGTCAAAAGTTAACACCACACACTGGTGTTCACACTTACCAGGATCTATGAATAAACAAATTCTTCCCTGGGACACGCTGGCATAAGCATTGCTGCTTTAAATAGGCCCTCTGAACACCATCAATACTTCCCCAATGAGAGTCAGGTGTCTTTGCCCAAGGACACAGCTACTGAGCTAGGATTTAAATCAGCAATCCTCCATATGCAGGACAAACTTCTGCATTCTACGCCACAACTTCAAAGTTCACTGATGTTTTTAAAGTGTTAAAAAATGATAAGAGATCACAGATAGGTTGGCATTCTGGAAGAAACTCTGTTAATTGTTTATTTTGAAATCAACACTTAACAGAGTCGCTTAAATTGTGGATTAACACCAACTCTTTGGGGGGACTGAGTATTGCATAGTTGCATTAAACTAAACAAGTTTTGAATTAACACCATGCTTTCAACATACAACACCAACAACGGTTTTTCCATTCTAAACAATAAAACTGAAATTTCTGTTTTGCTAACCTGTTTGATCAAACCCCCCCCCCACTACCCTTCCATCACATGCACATTTTATGTTGAGATTCTGCTGTCATGACTCTGCACATTTTGGTTCTGTTTAAGTTTTCTTTTTGAGTTTTTAGTAATATGTTTTATTCTTTTCTGTGTTTTCTAATTTATTGGGTTAATTTACATTTTGTGTTGTTCTAGTTGTTTTTGGTTATATTTTTAAGTGCTTTTGTTCTTAGATGCTTCCATCCACACCTGTTCAGCTCATTAGCCTAGTCTTTGTTTTGTCTCCCATATATACTCTCCCTGTGCAATTCCTCAGTGCTGGTTCCTCGTCTTTCCCTGGCTCATCATGCATCTTTCCCCTGATGTCCCCTAGATCCTGGCTTTCTGTATTTATTTTGCATTTTTGCCTCATTAAACCTGCAAGACTCACCTCTGCCTCCTGGTCACTACATTTGAGTCCTCAACCAACCTCCATACAAATCATGACACCTGCAGTAATTTAGATAAAAAGCACCATCCTATTCCCATGCCTATGCAAGAAAATGTTGCAGGGTGAGCTCTGTTACTGTAAGGCTTTAGCTGCTGACTTTATGTTGGATGTTTAATTAGCATGCACAGACTGCACTTTTACAGATTTCTGGGGACAACCAGGTCGACAGCGGAGGAACCCGGACATCTCTGTGGCATGTTAAGGATGGAATTAGAGTATGATACCAATCGGGGGAATCTAATTGATGTCAATCGTTTTATTTATTTTTCTTTGATCTTAATCCGATCAAAGCATTCAGATATTTTTTTGACAACACATTTCACCTCTAATTATTGTGTATTAGTAATATTGTCAGTCATGATCTTTAAAAGGCCAAAAACTGCTTGAAGTCTCATTCAAACAAGATTCATCATCTTTTGTTCTGTCAAGTCAAGCAAGGAAAGATAATTAAAACTTAGTGGAGTTTAGTAAATATTGACTGAAAATTGTAACTCTGGAAATCTGTGTTTAGGCTCCACTGTGTACGTCAAGTTTTCCAATAACAGCAAATAAAGAATCCTTTCTCGTTTCAAAGACACATAGTTGTTTTGAGGAAATATTTGGCAGAACTTTACAGCATAAAATTGTTTAGGAAATGTAATTTCACGGCACATTTCACTCATGAAAAAATTGTTCAGGCAGAAGAAAACACACTACAAGTTTTATTTGTGCTTCACTTAGAACAATGATGGAAACGAGTTTGGAGCCACTTGCTTATTAAAAATGAATGGATTTTATGAACTTTTATTGAACAACAGCTAAAAAGATTTCCAGCGTCTCCAATGAATAAAACTGATTAAGTATTTTGAAAAATATGAAGGAACCAGGATTGTATTTAAATGGAAGAAAAACAGAGACAAACATGTTAATCTTCGTGTTGATTTATTTCCCATTTTACTCTCACTGTGTAATTGTTTTGGAACAGACTAAGCTATAATGTTTTACAAAATGAAACATCTTATTGTACCTTAATAGTAAACGCTGGTCTTTATCTGCTTCTTAGTTTTGCAAGAACATAACATGCAAGTCCAATTTTTTGTAAACCTTAAAATTTATTAATTGTTGCTGATGATATAAATAAAAAAATCCACCCACTAAATGATTCACCCTGCTAGATTATATTTCTTAAAACACACCCTAGCTGGTGTTTCTAATCTCTCAGCAAAATGAACTTTAACCTTATTCTTTTTTTTAACCCTGATGAAATGAAACAATACACAACTGAACAAAGAACATGTGTCTTCCGCCGTTCTGTTCACCCAGGGATGAAAGTGGAATATTTCACAGCCTTTCGCTCAGAGTTGTCATGACCCCGGTCTTGATGCACAAGTGGCTTTGTGTCCGTATGTGTGTGACAGTTATATTAAAGGTAACCTAAAGTCCTTGTGGTTGTATTGAATGCACAGCAGGATGGTGTTTCAGCCCTGCTGACAATCACATAATAACCAACTGTCATTTCTGGCCTTGGGCCTCACTTACTTCCCCATCCTTCCTGAATCTATAGATGCTTTATGGGATACAAAGGGACGGTTGCAAGTTAACATAATAAGAAAAACAGAGAAAATTGGTGGATAGTCTTTTTACGTATACTTACTGAATATTTTTCATAAAGATGCCAAAAGGCTTTCTTTTATTTAATGACAGTATAAGTCCTTCCACTGTAAAGCATAGCTTGAGTATTGTGGTAATAATGTGGAAAACAAGCTGTGGTTTCTACCATTCAGCCAGCTGATATCCAAAAGCAAAGCAACAGATGGGAGAGGGAACGCACTGTATTATTTTATGCACGAATAAAAAAAATGAAAAAAATAAAGATACTAGACTTTTTTAGGATTTTTGATACTTTAACTTGTAATGTTAACTGGGCCATGGTTGGTTTGTAAATGTTTTATGTGGCATGTTTTGCTTGACACCATCAATGCATGCTCCGTTTTGCTAAGTTATCACATTATTTAAAAGATTAGGATATTTTTTTCTTCTGCACACAATAACCCATAATGAGGTGGTCAAAAAATCTATCAAGCCTGGTCAGGTTGAAGGGGAAGTATCCAGACAGTCCTTTTTAGGTCTTTCTTCAGAAGGACCCTCAGAGAATGCTCCTGGAACTATATCTTTATCATGTTGGGTGTGTCCTTCAGGTCTGCTGTCTTGAAAGAACACTCAAGACCAGGTATTCTTACAACATTTATATATCTAGCTGCTTTTGATTGCATAATTTATGCAGGATAAAGAATAGTTCAATTATGCTGAAAAACCTCCTGACTGCATGATGCTACCACCACCCTGACTCACAGTATGGAATGTGTTATGTGAGTGATTAGAAGAGAACTACGTTTCTGCATATTTTACCGTAGTTGGACTTTCATATCTGTTTGCCCCATCTACCATGACTGGTAGACAGATATTGGAAAATTGCTAACTTTCTTGATGAAGCTTTTGTGAGATTGGATTTTTTGTGAGATTTTAGAAATCACAATCTCCCTAGAATACGTCTTGCTAGAGCCAATAAAATGCAAAGAACTGTTTGACATCCGGTTTTAGATGGAATGCCCTCTATTTCTTTTTGAAAAGAAGATAAAGGCATGATTTGTGCCTTCGTGGATAGGAAAGATGTTTGCACATTCCTCAGGAACGGAGTTGGTAAGAGTTTGACTGATCAGATTTATACAGCAGAAATTTACCTCTGCATTTAACGCATCGCCTTGTGGAACAGTGGGCTGCCATTGTGCGTGGCCCGAGGAGCAGTGTGGGGTTAAGGGTCTTGCTCAGGGAGCCAGAGTGTCTGTAGAAGTTGGTTTCAAACTTACAACCTCAGGATTCCAAGCTCTATGCCCTAACCACTAGGCCACTACTCCCCTTCTATTTATTAGACGTATCACACCCTTGACTTATTTCACAAGTCAAGAATGTGATACGTCAGAGCTACTGCTGCAGCAATTGGCTAAAAGATCAACAAGGAGGGATGTGCCAAATGGTGCAAAATGGTGATTTACTTAATCATCTTGAAGAAATGTTCTGAATGCCCCTCTCTTTTACGAACACTTTCCACATTAGTCTTTCCAGATGGATACCGTGCTGAATTAATATTGAACTACACACATTAATCTGGCTGATGTCAGGTTATCTGTCTCCAACACTGGACATCTGCCTTAGTACCTCTAGGGTTCTTGATCACTTTTTTCTTGTCGTTTTTATTTCATGGTTAATAGTTTTGGTTAGGTGAGCACAGTACAGAGGTTTGTTGGAAACTATTATCATTTTTTTGTTATGGGGCTAATGATTTTAAGAACTATGAATTGAATCAGTTTTGGAATTATGTGGTAACATGGTAAAGGGTAAGTGAAGCAATGCGACTACTTTTGTTTTACAATCTATTTGCACATATGTAGCATTATATTATATAAATGTGGTCCAATTGTAGAGCGATGTTTGTGAAAGTGAAAGAAAAAAGAGAACAGGAGCTGACATAAGGAAATAAGTGACAGAGCCGGAGTTTATCTCAGCCTGCTGTTGTAAATTGAAGGTGATCTAAAGTACAAGCTACATGTTGCAACTTTAAGTCATCACAGAGCATATTTGACTTTCATGCCAAGTGTCTCCCAGGCCTCCATCGTCAAACCCTCTCCCATCCTTCCTCTGCCAACCGCCTCCTTATAAAAGTACCCAGACACCCTGCTGGCTCAGAGGCAGGAAAAGAGGAGCTGGCTTTCCCCACTGGTGCACCACCCACTCCCATGAATGCCAAGCAGCTCCTTTATTATCTCTGCATTTACATGGTTTTCAGGAGCGGCTTAGGCTTTATTCCTCCACCATTCCGCCTTTCCCTTTCCGCTCCATCAAAGTGCAGTATCATTATGCCTGGGATAATCCTCGTCCCCTCGCACCTCCCTTCTCCTTTAAAAAGTCTCCAACCTCACCCTGCAAATGCTGTTGTTTTACAACGCGTTCAAAGACAGAAGGGGGTGGGAGTCTGAGGGGGCCAGGATGTCTTTTTCCTGGTGCTACTGCAAAATGATGATGAAACCATATGGAGGGCTGTGGCTGTGCGGTTTGCAAGGGAGGGAAATGGGGAAATGGAGAGGATGGTAGAGCTACGCAGCAGCATAAATGACTTCTTAGCAGTGCAGCGAGATGTGAAGGACAGACTGACGTGAGACGGTGTGGCGAGCAGACTAATGAGCTACACATTTCACACCGAGAAAGAAAGGGAAAGAGGGTGAGGAAAGAGAGAGAGAGGGTAGAAGTGGTGCAGCAAAGGCGATGCGATGACAGAGATATAGAGATGAGAGAAGGAGGGAAGGAGGGAGAGGAAACAGGTGATGATGGGAGAGGATCAGAGGAAGAGGGATGAGAGTTAAGTTAGCAAAGTTTGGAGAAAAAAGAGGAGGATGAATAAAAAAAGGAAACACTGGAAGCGAGAGTGACATGAAAAATGACCTTTATTTGCCGACTCCTCTCATTTATCCTTGCCTTGACAATCTACAGTAAAGTTGGGTTCTGTAAAATATTACATGAATGCATAATCTTCAGCTGCTCATGCCTTTCATCCTTAATAATAACATCTTTTATAGGTTTAATTTGACAGTAAATGTAATAAGTATTCAATGCAAATGGTGATGTGCGGCTAACAAATTAATCCTTATGGTGGCAGATCCCAGTCTGCTGCTCTTATAGTATAGCACCTTGCAAAGGCATTCGTACCCCTTGAACTATTTTACATTTTGTCACATCCAACGGTTGAAGAACTAGACTAAAAGGAGAATATGACGTTTTATTCCTTTTGCAAATTTGAGTCTTTTAGCTGTCGTCTGCATTTATATTTATACAACAAATTAGTAAGTTTAAAGTTTAAAGCAAGGTTACATCATAAAACAGTATATCAGTCTTTTAAGATCTCCTCCTGCAGCTCTGCCTGGGAGAAGACATAGGTGATCCCAGAAAAAATGAGACATAGTCGTCTGCTTATCAGTCCCTTGGCCCTCCTTCTGATGGGATGTGCCTGCAACACCTCCCTAGAGAGGCATCCTGGACGCTTCCGAAAAAGATGCCAGCCATTTTACACTTCATTCAAACTAATGACTATCACTTAAACTGAATAAAAATATTGATTTGATTGTGTGACTCATTCTTTTTGGATTTTTAAACATAAAGTTTGATTTAACCTGAACCAAATACATGTACAAAGGACCCAAAACAAAGTTTTTGATTTCTCTAAATATGTATATATTTATTCATGACCTGCAGGTAATTTTTTTGGTTTGGGTCACATGTGAATTGGGCTTTGCACGCTGTTAGATCAAGTCCAAGTCCCAGAACGTGAGAGAGAGCCATTTTCATCGGCTCTACATCCCTGGTGCATTTCGCCCATTATTGACGCGAGTAGCAAAGCAGTTGCATATAATCAATATATAGCTGTTTAGTTATTGTGTTAATATTAGCTAGCTGACATCTGAGAGGGTTTATGCATTAACTGATCATGTTATGACAACGATTAGCTGAACATCAAAATTAATCAGCAGTCCAAAAGAACGATGGAGACGGTACACACTGTATTTTTCCAGGACCTGGTTTAGCTACAAGGCTTGGATAACTGCTTGCAGTGAGGCTAAAGCTTTATTCTGTTGCCTTGACTGCCTACCTACTTTTTTCAAACGTCCGGATCTGACCCAGCATGGATAAAGACAAGTAGGACTGATTTAAAGCTAGTGTTGCGCCGATGCCATTTTTTGGCACCGATACCAATACCCGATACCTGGCTGTGCAGTATCGGCCGATACCGATACTATAATAATGTAAAATAATTGCCATCATGGCTTTGTCATGCTGCTGCCTACCTTTGTGAAGCAGGAAAAAATCTAATATAAAGTGAATCCAGTAGAACGTTTTATCGCCTACCAGGAGTGGGTGACAATAGTTGAATAAACTTATGGCTCTCAAAATGGTATCGGTGCCCTATTTGTTGGTACTCGCCGATACCGATACCACCATTTTAGGGCAGTATCGGGGCCCCGTCCGATACTGGCATCGGTATCGGTGCAACACTATTTAAAGCACTTTTTAGAAAAGGTAAAGAGGCATAAAAAATCTGGGATGCATTTGGAAAATAACATATTTTCTAGATGTATGTTAATTTGCATTGTTGCTCTTAAATAGGAAAAAAACAAGAAAATAAATAGTTTTTATATATATATAAAAATATGAAGCTCACTAATAGCTTCTCCGTTATTAAACTGCTATTATTTTTTTAGGTTTGTGACACAATATTGGACCATGTGAAACACAGATTTGTCTTCACAAAGCCTCAGAAGTGCAAAATTTATGTACAAAAAGAAAATCTGTACATAAAATTATGTTTTGTTTTAATAAAGTGTTTTTATGATATTTTTTGTTTTTGGGATTTATATATCTATATCTATATATATACTGGTGTGATTACGTATACGTTTGATTGGTTTTTGGTATACGTCTGTTTTGAAGTTAAAGCCCCCCCTGGAGGAAACTCCACCAGCCGCCACTGCTTCTGATAGTCTTTCATCAGGATGTCTCCAAACTCAACTCAAGCCCAAGTTTTTGTCACAACTACCCAGGCTCAGTACACTCAAAGCCCTCAGTGAGTATTCAGCTCCCCCCTCCAGGAAAGCTTCTCTCAGATTCCAGGGAGGCTGGGGATACAGCGTTTGAGTGGACCATGCTCTCTGCCTCTAATGTCCATGCAACTGTCTGTGATGAATGTTGATGTGGCAAACATCCAACCTAATTGTGGACACCAGCAGCACGGATAGTTAAGATCTTTTTAAACTTCATTCAGGGAGAATCTGTTGAGATTAGTTGTGCCTTCCACAGATTTGATGTTCGTGAAAGATGGGATGGAACTAAGCAAGCATTGAAAGAAAGCTAAAAGCAGCACAATGACAATGTTTTTTAGAAAACATGACAATAACCGTTTACTTTTAATCCAGCAATTAACATTTTCCATAAGTAAATTTTTATTTTTCTTAATTTATTTATTCCTTTTAGTAAAATGTATCGCTCCATGTCTACTGTGAATAACTTGAGCCATCAGCTAAATATAGCAAACAATATATGTTGTTAATGGATATTTCCTACTGCAAGACAGAGTTTAAAGTTTTATGTTAAAAAATGGATTTGAAATTTTTTTTGTAATCATGTTATTTGTTTATTGTTATTTATTAATTTTATTGGCTTCAGGTTTAGGGTTATTTGGGGTTATCTGGTAAGAATCTGGCAGATCTTACCTGCACATCCAGAATGCTGTGTCATCGGGACCTGGCTCTGACAATGTTCTCCTCCTTTCAATGCCTCCTTAAGAGCCAATAGCATCCAAGTCTCACCTTCATAAACTGCTTTATCAGGGTCAAGTTCCTGCCTCCAACCAGCTGTTACCCTCCTCTGCCCCCTTCATGACCCTGGTCTACCTCTTACTCAATTCCACTCCCTTCCTCCCTCATCTTCCAGCTCACCATCAGTGTCCAGGCCCCAGGGGGCAGTTATATCCATTGTCATAAATCTGCTCATACTATTATAATCAGCAAAGCTTGCTCAGCTTTATGTCTTCTGCCAAGTCCTAGCAGAGAAAACATTTATGTCAATAAAATTTCTAATTGCCTCTTTATCTCTATGACTGCATCGTTTCTAAACATTAAATCAGATGTTATGATCCCACAATTACTCAATACTTGAGGGGTCGTTTTTGCTCTTACTTAAGTAATTTATTCAATTCAGTTTATTTCTATAGCGCCAATTCACAACACATGTCATCTCAAGGCACTTTACAGTTCAACAGATCATACAACCAAATTAACTCAAAGTTTTCTATCTAAGGAAAACCAGTTGAATGCAATCCCTTACACTAAACATGCTTGTAGCGACAGTGGAGGGGAAAAACTCCCTTTTAACAGGAAGAAACCTCCTGCAGAACCAGGCTCGGTGCGAGCGGCCATCTGCCGAGGCCGACTGTGGTTCAAGGAGATAGAAGCCAACTCCCATTTCAGAGGATGAAGAAAGCACATCCAGCCAGTCACAGTCAGAGAAACAGGACTACACTGAAAAACAGGCCGATCTCGAACATCTATAAACAAAGGTGCTAATGGCAGCAGCACAGCTGATATTTCTCTCCAGAATGGGGTCACAGCCAAATAGGAACAGATGAGGTGAAGCTACTATGAGAAAAAGCAGAGAGAGCAGAACGTTATTGTAGTACTGCTTTTTGCTGTTACTGTTAAAGTAGGTTTGGGAGGCAGTGAACATTTAAAAGAAAATATGCTCTGTTCAGATTAGACAAAAACCAAGCTTTTTGACCAACGTGCAAACCATACTGTGTGGAAAACACGCAATACTGAAAAAAAAACTCACGACAATACAGTCATGATGATAACATCGACTGAGGGCTTTGGTTAGGGTTATAAAAAATGTGCTGGAAGGATGGATCAGTCAAATTCCAAACTGAAAAACAATTGACCACTTGTTGGATGACCTAAAAATAGGTGTTCATATACAATCTCCCTTAAATCTGTCTGAGGAAAAGATATTTGTAAAGGATCACCAGAAAATGCTGTCTGTATAGAGCCGAGCTGTTAGAGGCAGACCCCAAAGATGTACCGCTCTTATTACAGAGAATGGCAATTCTACAAAAGCTGAGACTCACATTGACTTTTCTTTTTGCTTGTCTGTTAAAATTAAATAAAAAAAAAAAAAAAAGAAACTATCAATGTCACTGAAAAAAATGTGGAAAATCCCAGAGGTGTGAATATTTTGGCTAACAGGAACAGTTTCCTCATGTATCAGTTAGATTTTGATTAATTCCCCCAATCCTTCTACTACAAAGAGAATCTTTCTTCAATTTGGCAAAAATAAAACAGGCAGAAATGTTGCCCAACATTTATTAAAACTTGAAGAACGGCAATCAAGGGGAGATTAAATAAAAGTCCAAGATTTTCTGAAATTGCTTCATAAGGAACCTAATCCTTAACAAACACCCAATCACCTGCAAGCGCCCCGCAGCTCTGGTGCATTCAGTTATTTTTGGACTCACACATGGGAAAACAACTCTTATTTTCTCCTTCCTACTCCAAGGCTTCCTGCAGTGTCAGGCGCTCAGTACCTAGTTCTGTTTTTTGTTTTTCTTTTAAATGTGTGAGCAATTCCAGCACTCCAGGGTCCCCGAGTGCTTTAAAATTTAAAGGCCGATAAAACATGAAAGACAATGCAGTATTTTTCTACAGTTCAACATTTTCTTGGGCCTACAAAACACTAGCAGATGAGAAGAAACAGTAGTCTGTGGACAGTAACTATTAAAAATAAATAGATTACCTTTAGAATAATTACAAAATTAGTTCTGCTTAAGGAGTCCAGATAACTATCAGGCACCACAGGCTGTAGTTATACATATTTATTTTATTAGCTAAAGTGAGCATTATATAAAAAAAAATGTTATGGGGTTTTTGAGTAATAGCTTTTTAGAACATCAGTTTTATAAAACAGAAAGGTGATTAAGCCATCTAAAAAAAATCAAAAACTTAAAGTGATTCATAGTGTTTGAGACACATTATAGAAAATGCTTTTATACTTCATGGCTTTTAAGGCAGGCTGTTGCACTTCTATTTTTTTTTCCTCAGATGAATAATATTCCTGTTTCAGTGAGTCACCGCCATCATGGTGAATGCTCAGCTTCTATAGTCGCTGATTAGCTGTAACTCATTATTTTGCTGATGTTATTAAAGCCATCAAGGGTCAACATCTAATGGCGATAAGTGTCAATGAAGGACTTCTGCATAGATAGATCTCTAAATGCACAATAAGCTGTTTTTCAGCTACAGCTTTATGCAGAAATATGAATTTGTTGTTCTTGTGTGCTTTGGTTTCATAAACATGCATCTTCTGTGCTGTAAATCTCCTCACTGTGTCTTCAGGTATAGAAGAGCTAAGAGCTTTACGAAGCTCCAAGCGTCTCTTTTATAAGAACTGTGATGAGATCTCAAAGGCTGGCAGAGGACAGTCCCAGAACCTTCATCCATAGTTTTCTTAAGCGTTCCTTTTAATTGCCAGAGTAATAATGAAATGTAATGGAGACCAATTTGATTAGCCATGCCTCTGCAGCGGCTTGTTACCAAAGGTGTTTCTGCAGTGTAATTGGTTCATCCCAAGTGGAGGTTAAAGGGGCTAATGTGTGAATAATCAGCTTTTCCCCTCTCTCTGGCTCTATTTATCTGCCTTTTCTCTCCTCCTCTCTATGCTGATATATTATGCTATTTAAGTCTTCCTCTTTTAGCAGAGATAAGAGTTCATTTCCATAGTCTTTTCTGCTTTTCTCATTATTGTGAAAGTCCTTTTATCATCTCATGGAGCCGACCAAAGGAGCAAATTGTATGTGTTCAGACGTTTTTTCCTGCCTTTATTCCACTTCCTGTTTACATAAATGTGCATAGATTGCTTTTTTTTTATTAGCAATTCCTTTATCATTACTTATTGATTTTTGTCCTTTGTTTAAAAAAGACCTAGACATTTTCAATGTCAAATATCATCTATCTCTCAAAATAAAAGCCAACAGTATGTATTAATATTTTTTGCTCTTCAAGTTGGATCATCACAAACAACCAGTGATACAAGAGGACATGTTTATTAGGACACATTTGTTGGTAATGAATAAATATATTATAAGACTTATAAAACAGTTTATTAGTAATAATAAATGTTTTACCATTTTTAATGGGTTACTTACCATTATTAAGCAATGTCCTCAACCGTAAACATTGGAATTATAAACTACTCTCTGCCCTTGGTGCAGTGGCTATCTGAGAAAGTTTAAAAGAGAACAAACTACTAATACTTTTCTAACTTTCTGTCATAACTAGCTATACTCAATACTGTGTCAAGCCTCCAAAAGTACAAACAAAAACAGAAGACTGTATTATATATTTATTTACAACTCTACTTTAAACAACATATGGAGCAGGTGCTCAATCAATTAATCATGGATTTCTTCTCTGCCAATTCCTGTCTTAATACTAAAAAGATCACTGTTGCCACACAAAGAAAGAGTGACATACAAGAGGGGCCGGGGCCACTTTTACAATCAATAACTGAAATGCAGACAGTAAGACTGGTCTCAATGGAAACTTGATGAAGTCATATTAAATCAACACCACAAATTTTCACGCTTATTTGCCAGATCAGGGTTAGGTAGCCCTTAGGAAAGGGGATAAAATTAGGTTTATTTATAAAATCCAAAGACCTTGTGTTTAGGTTCCTTCCATCCATCCATCCATCCATACATTATTTTTTTTTTTTGGGTGGGGGGGATTAAATAGGACTTTAATAACAAAAAGAAAACAGACAAATTGGTAAACAAACAGTAATTTAAAAAATATGTCACAGGTTAACTATGCAAAAAAGTTTGAAGTTACAGGATTATTTAAAAACTTTGAATCCCCTTATTTTTTTTTGTAATGGAAAGCTCTGTGGTTACACCTTGAAGCTCTCTCTCTCTGATTCTCTTCCTGAAAAGAGATCATTTGGGAAAAACTCTTTTGATAACACTTGATAATGTATATGAATTAAATAACCATGAGACAAGACAAAAGATTTTGTAATCTTACTCAGATCAGAGAAGTTTTTTGGAGCTACAGAAGGCAGCTGCTTACCAACTGGACTCGCATTTCATGAAATGGCCCCGATTTAGTTGGAGAAGCATTTTATACAACTCCTGTCTGCCACATCATTGCATCATTACATCATAAACATTTGCAGATGAGGAGACATCCATGGCTCCAGGCTTATTAGATCAAGCGCACCGCTCTCATTCCATTCTCAAATCTTTGCCACATACATAATGAAGATTTTAACTGTATAGCCAGAGAGAGGAACTGTGCCTATTAGATAAAATACTGTCTGTTATGACACACTACAACCAGGTAATATTAGGGTGTAATAGAGTCACACATCATTAATTTGAATATTCCTAACATTTTGAAAAACAAAATGACATTTGAAAATTAGGCCAAATAAACCAGGTTGCAGTGTGCACTTAGCATAGCTTAGCCGTTACTGCTTTCCTCCACTGAAAGGGGAGGGTTAAGGGAGGTCACATCTGTTAAAGACAATGATGTTGAAAAAAAAAAAGACTTGAGATTTGCCCTAAAATCGTATTTGCATCTGTTTTAAATGTTATTAATTCACTGTTTTACTCTTCATAATATATATTATATCTTATTAAACCATTAGTCTGTGGCCTGTGTGCTCTATAATCAGACATGAAATAGGGGGAAAAAACGAGGAGACAGAAAGATGTGAAGACAGAACCTAAGATCAGTAATTGAACCCTGGACATTAGAGGACCATAGCCTCCATAAGTGAAAGGCGCTATAATCACCCCCTGCCTCACATAAAATTTTTCATCTTTAGATAATGATCCTTTAGGTTTTTTCACTCAGTGTTTTAAAGGAGCAATAAGCAGTACTTCATTACTTTAAATAGAAAGAACTAAAAAAATAGCAGAGAGAGGGACTGTGCATCACACATATATCTATAGACGTTGCTCAGCAGCCAAGTGATGAAAATTCTCTTACTGCTCCTTTAATTGGACCCATCATAGTTTTGCTAAAAGGACAAGATACACCATTCAAAATAACTTCAATATTTATGACTATCTTAACTCAGAGGACATTACATCTCTGAGCAAAAGACCTGTGCAGTAAAAGCAGCAGATTTTCCTTTCGCTCATGGGCGTGCACAACGCCTGTGACATTTCAATCTGAAAATGCGAAGAAAAAAGACATTTAGAAGACATTTATTGATACAATTACTTGGTCCTTTGTGCTCAGACCTCGGCAGGAAACATAGCGCTGTATTTTGATAGATATGCTTTAACAGGAGTAAAGAACAGGACTGTTTCCCCCCCAGGTCTGAAACTGGTGGTGGAGTGGAGATAGATGAAGTTGGTTAGTCTGTAGACTGCTGGTTGGTTAGATGGTCTGCTGAGCTTTATGGGGAGATCCAGTGGATTGCGTGAGCTGATACTAGAGCTTCACTCAGGGACCTGGAAGATGGAAGTCCAGCTTGGATAACAGGTTGAGAGAACCTGTCCATGATCAGCAAGCATGAAGCGACAGTGGAGAGGAAAATCTCCCCGTTGGGAAGAAACCTCTGGCAGAACCAGGCTCAACATGGCGGTCTTCTTGCAGACCGGCCGAAAGGACAGAGGGAACGCAGATGAAGCTTTAGCTACAATGGTGGAGGAGGGGCTGGAGGTGGGTTGAAACGGAGTCATCTGAATGAAGTCCCAGTTGAACCACCACCACCAGGCAGCAGACAAGTTGCGGATCTGAGGCCTTTTAAGATGAACTCTGGATGCTGATTGCCTTCGTGGAGTTGTTGTTCAAAGCTGATTGGCTGTGTCGAAGATGGATGTAGGAGAGCAATCCGTTTCTTCAGTTGAACTTCCGCCTATAGGCTCCATTTCAACTTGTTGCAAATGGGGGGAAAATTTACGCATGCACCTTTAACCCTCATTCAAAACTTCAGAAGCTAGTGAGATAGGAATGTTTAACATGTGTAAATATATGATAATTTATAATATTATAATTGTATTAGATGATTGCATGCATTTTAAACAATCCTGCAAAGAGACTAAAACTGCAATCATAATATTTACTTCACAGATAAACAATGTTGTTCTTTACATCAAAATCTTTGCCACCACCTATTTATCTGCTCTGTACAATTAGTTTGTTTTCTAAATGAATGCATATATTTATTGTGTCTGCATGGTTGCTCTGCACACCACGCATCATTACAAATTCATCATACATTTTCTGCCTTTCTGACATTTCACTGTGATTAACTAATATCTGGGTGGACTTCATGAGCCACCTGAATAATTATCTGCTGGTAATTCCTTTTTCAAAAGACCATTCTTTGATTTTCCATCTACTTGTATTTGTGAAATGATAGGAAAGTGAACTGAACTAATGATCCTTTCCAATCTCTGGACTTTTTGTTGCTTTCCATTCTATATTTGCAAACACCGAAACCACTAAACTGCTTTTACAAACTGCAAATTGAAAGAAAAGTTACTGAACTGTTTTGACTGAATTTTAGGCTGGAATTTATTTTCATCTACTTGTTTTTAAAGCAATGTACTTTTAAATGCATATCAATCCTGTTTATAAACTGTTTCAGTTGTGTCGATATTGGTTATTCTCTGTCTTTACCTTGGAACCTTTAAAAAAACAGGTTAATATTCACCTTGGTTAATGAATGCGAAATAGAAATAGTTTCATTCATCCAACTGTTGTATGAATGGATTTGAACTTAGATCAGAGATAATAAGATGTGTCTCAATGCTTGTTTTTGTTGCCCCAAATTTCTGATTCATTTCTTCCTTGCTTGAGAATTATCTATATTGAGAGCATTCATTGAGGATTCTGGCACCAAGTCCTGCATCTGCACAACTGCAAGCACAACATGTACTAAAATATTGAATAAATCCTTTCATGCATTTTGCCTCATATTTTAAAGATACAGTTTTTAAATCAGTAATGGGAGACTTTCAACGAGCTGGGAAGAAAGTTTAATTTGGAAATTGTGTTTCCAAACAACAAAGCCAGATCGTGCTGGAAATAACAATTTAGCATCATTACAGTTGTGACTGGGGATTTTAAATGGAACATGCTGGAGAAAATTATGTCGCACTACAACTGAAATATTACTTTCAAATATCATTTGAATTCTGATTTAGTAGAGTCTAGATAGATACAGTTGATAGCAACATAGTTGCATGGTTGGTTTCATTATTGAGAATTTAGTAGCCTAATTGTCTGAGGGATGAAAGTGCTGCACAATCTTTCTGTCTTGTTCCTTATGCGCAGGAACCTCCTGCCAGAGATGATCAGTGTGAACAGACTGTGATGTGGGTACATCAATAAGTACTAGAAAAGCATTCAGTGGATGCCCAAAATGTTAACAATATCCTGAGGTAAACAGACATACAGAGAGCATAGCGAATGTCATTATATTCGTTTGGACAGTCTGTAGTCGCTCAGCTGTCAGCAGATTCTGCAGTTTTGTCGGGAAGCCTTCTGTGTTAGTTTTTAGCTCAGCCTATAAACATAATGAAAATGGACATATGCACCATGCTCTGACGCACATAAATGGAAGGCAATATATTGTTCAACAACAATTTCTACCAAATTCTCAATTTTGTCTGTGATGTGAACTTACTGTGTGCTTCGAAGATGCTGTTAGTTGAATAAAAGAAATAAGCAGTCATGAGATTGGCAGAAAAAGTAGTGGTTGTTTTAGTTATTCTTGATTTCTACATTAAACGAGATAACAGTGATTAAAGTTGTATTTGTTAATTTTTGAACTGAGTTTTGATTAGATGAAAAGCAAGTCCTTTTAGTAATTGCAGTGATAACACTTTTGGTCACTAATTCAGTTAATCTAGTCTATTTATATAGAGCCCATTCACAGCCCATGTCATCTCAAAGCTCTTTACAGACACAATTTAATCAGATCATTTAGTCATTGGTCAAACGTCTCTAATGAAAACCAGCTGATTGCATCAAGTCATTGACTTGCAGGATTTGCTTTTCATGGATGGGCACGTCGCCGTAGAAGAAATTTGCATGCATTTTGTCATTAGCCTTACAGAAATCCCTCACCTTGAGCATGCATGCAATGGAGAGGAAAGTGGAGAGGAAAAACTCCCTTTTAACAGGAAGAAACCTCCAGCAGAACCAGGCTCATTGTGAGCGGCCTTCTGCCAAGGCTTGACTTGGGATTTAAAGAGACAGAAGCAGTTGGGCTTCTTGACATAAAAAACAAACATGGAGGTGCTTTTCTATAAATACTTCCTACATTAGAAAAGGTAACTGAATGAAGTGATTTTTTTCCATAGGTGGCTCTATCTGGGAAAGAAACATTTAAGCAGATGAGCTCTGAGTCTGGGCTATTTCTTATGCAAAAATCATAAAATATTGACATCGTTGCTCCTAATATAGTATAGGCACTATCTTGGTAGAACTCACAATGTTTTGCATTATCTCTTAAGTTGAAAAAATAAAATCCAGAAAATTAGACTACCTTCACACTGCAAGCAGTACAGGCAGCAGAAGCAGGTAGTTTACATGCAAAGTCAATGGTTGATGAGCATCTTGGTGCAACGAAAGGTCCTGCAGCATGTTTCGAGCAGCAGGAGCAGCACGTCTGAGCAGCTGAAGCAGCGCATCATGAGCTTTTAACACGCGTAACACACTTCAGAAGCAGCATCTGCAATCTTGCAACTGCTGGAGTTGGAAAAAGTAAACTTTTGCTGCGACGCACCACTTCAACCAATCAGAGAAGCTGATGTGGGACCTCTTAGGGAGACAGACACAGCACACTGCTGATGCAGAGCGCTATAATCACTCTCCTGAAACAGTTAATTAAAACCTAAATTAACTTAAAATTTCAAAACTTGCTTGCAAAATATATTCAATTTTATTATTCTAGTGCCTTCAGTTTGGATTACGTACGTTAAAAACGCCTTCCAGCCACCGCAAACTGTAGCAAAAAACCACGAAGAGGTGACCAGGCCAGATGCTGCTGTTTAACGGGATTCCTAGTGACAGAGCATTGCCGGTGTACGGGGGTCTGAGCGGCTCCGACAGCGAAATAAAATGTAGGCAGGATCGTAATCTTGATGAACTGACTGCTCAGATGAAGTTTTCAGTTAGACTTTTTCACTTAAAAACATATTAAAACTACTTTTTACCCACCAATCACATGAAATATAGCTGCCATTGTTACAGGCAAAGAAAGGATAGGGTAGCTCCGCCCATCGCTCATCAGACCAACTTGGTACCAGCCTGGTACCAGGCTCGGACTCTTTTTTTACAACCATCAGTGGATGTTTTGCACCGAAAGTTATTAATGATGCAATGGTGGTCTCTAACCTCCAACTCCTGTGATTCTCTGCATTCCTATCTAATTAGACGTGGTCACATAAATACGAAATAGATAATTAGCAATCAGAGAACCTGTCTGATATTGACATGGTACTGCCTGAATCTATTTAAACTACATAAGAAAATTCACTAATTTTTTATAAAAGTTTCTTTTTGAATAAAGCTTATACAATAGATAATCAATAACTATCAATTAAGGCACACTTCTGGTAAAAGTCCTGTGTTTGGTATGTATGCATAATTCTTGTGATGCTGCTATTGCTTGTAGTATAACAACAACATCCTATGGATCAAACACCAGTACTTCTCAACTATAGCTGTATATATTCTGTAAATCTTTCACCTGCTATTATCTGTCATTATTTATTCTGTATTTTAACCACACTAATATATATTTACATACATAATCCATATCCTAACTTTACTGTTTAATCTGTATATAGCGTCCATATATATTTTTTTATATCCTCTTACAATTACTCTCTATTTATGTATTCAATTTATAGTCTATGGATACATAGTTTTTCTACACATGTCAATAGATATTTATATCCTGTATAGGAGTTCTGGATAGATGCAAACTACACTTTGTTGCTTTTTACTCGTGAAAGTGCAAAGACAAAAAAGTTAATTTCCATTCTGTTGGGATCTGGAGGTCTGTCCACCTTTCTCCAGCAGAGGGCGCCCTTGGTCTCCTGGAGCTGAGCTGACGATCACACCTGTGGCTCATCAAGTCATCAGGAGACCAGCATATAAGCAGCGGCAGGACTTCACTCCGCGCCAGAGTGTTAACCCAGTTATGGTTAGCGAAGCCTGAGGCAACCGGCCTGTCTGATTCTCTGACTCCCCTGAAACCAGAACCTGAACCTAATCAGTTTTTGTCTTCTCTGCTTCTTAGGAAGAAACCTGACTGAACCCTGGAACTCTGGAAGAATCTAACTGTCTGAACCTGCCTGGCTGCCCTCAAGAAGAGGATCGGAAGAAACGTTGGACCTGAACACTGATAAGTCTGAAGTCAAGCCCTGCTGTTGCTTAGCCCTCTGCCAACTTCTAGCCTCTGGACCCACCTGGTTTCCTCCCTCTGCTGCTAAACCTGAATCACGTCACAGAGAACCCTGTGTGACCAGTCCCGGATCTGTTTCACAGCATCTTTCAAATAACATTGTGTTTGTTTTAATAAACAGTCAAACTTTTCATCTGCCTCCATTGTGTTCTGCATGTGGGTTAGAAATCTGAATCCCATCATGACACATTCTATTCTATTCTATTCTATTCTATTCTATTCTATTCTATTCTATTCTATTCTATTTCAATTACATCCTAAAACTGTAAAATCACAAATTTACTTCATTTTGTAGCTTCTAGATGGCAGCGAAGTTCTTTAAATACAGCCCACGGTATGTGTGAATACTGCATCAATAAGTTCCTGGGCTGCAGAGAGAATTTAGGCAGTTTGAGGTATTTTAAAAACTCTTTTCCAGAATCCTGTGGAGTTAGTTATAGCTATAATCTACTGCACAATTTACAATGGAAGTCATTTTTCAAGCACTGTTCTTTTCACCGATGAGCAAACAGTCACGGATTCTCGGGGCTCTCTCTTCAGTGCACAAACACACACCATAAATCTTGCAGCCATAACCACAGAACAAAGGGGTGCTTGTCTGAGTCTATGGAAAGCAGAGGACCTGTAATGGCTCTAATCAGCATCCGACAGGCTGGAGGTGAAGCAGCTTGTCTAATTCACTATAGACAGCATCATTGCATGAAGGGCTACTGCGGCGGCCTCCAGTTCGCAGCATTGATCTCATGGAGAGCATTGTGCTCCTCTTACTCAACCTCTTTCCTCATTCATCTGTCCTCCTTTCCACTTGCTTCATTTACTCTCTCCCCTCTTTTATATGCACCACCCCTCCTCCTTTCGCTCGGCTAATCAATCCTTACTTCCAATCTCCCTCGCTGGCTGCCGTTTCTTTCTTCTCATCAACATATTTTACTAGCAGGGATCTAAGCCAAGCCTTTAAGACAGATGGATGATGATAAATGGTAACACAAACCAGATTTCTCTCCCTCTACATCTTTTCCATGCTCCATTTCTTTCTTTCTTTCTCTTGGCCTCAGCTTGGTTTTCTTTGATGCATTTTTAGGGTTGACTAGAATGCACCTTTGGGAGGAAGATGATGTGCTTTCAGATGATTAAGCCCAAAACTACTTCTTTGGCCACCAAACATCAATAGCACAAAGCCAGTTGGACACAAACAGGGCTTGGATGGAGAAGCTGGAAGTCAGTGTAGAACCCTCTTGTGGGAAACCAAGGAGCTGCTATCAACATGCCTCCCAGACTACTTTCCTATGATAATGATGTGATTCTGCTTGTATCTCAATCAAGCTCAGGGGGTGTGGTGGATAAAGATCTTTGAGCAGAGTGACGTTAAGCCTTTTCCTTTGAAGTCGCATAGATGAGGCCTTTTGGGAATTTTCTTCAGGACACAAAACGGACTCCCTTTGGTCTCAATTATACAGGCCGGTGCTTGATACCACAGAGCTAATTCTGCACAGTCCCCAGCTCTCCCAGCGTGACACCTACTGCTCTCTCACTGTAACACAGGACACTTCTTCTCCTTCACCTTTTAGCTGAGGCTAGATCAAACGCCACCTGTTCTTTGATGATAGCAATGATGGAGGGAGTGTAAAGGATTTCAGATGATCAGATCCTTCTAGGTTTATCTCTAGAAAATCCTTACATCCTGTCACCGCAGGCCCGGGGTTAGGCTGTTCATGGCTCCAAGCAGGGGGCACCATAAATAATGGCTGTCTAGCTGTAGTGGTACGAGGCGAGGGGTGTACATTTTGCTAGTTGTTCAGCCTCCAGGTATTTTAAAGACGGTGGGTGACACTTTGAGGTTAGAAGGGGTGACCCAACATAAAGATCTTTAGAGATGAAACCCTGGATTAACCTGTCAATCAGGTCTCTTTTGTTTATTACTAGTATTAATATTTAAATGTTTTAATATATATAAAAAAACAAAAAAATATTTTGTTTCAAACAAATTATTAAAGCATGATTTAGAAGTTTAGGCCAATCTAGTTACCAAAATGTAATAACAGAAACTTGGCAAATCAGTTTAGGTTTAATAAGGGTCACATTTCCCTTTTAGTATTTTAAATAAGATAACTACTGATGCTTCATGTTTCTGCTCATTATAAATCAGGAACAGACATTAAACTGGAGCATAAAATGAAGAACCGAAAAAAAAGAAAAAGATGAGGCAAAGATTCATTTACTATTAAAAAATACATGGCAAACACATGCTGTGTGTTGCAGCTTTGCTAATCAGAATTTGTAATAAGAGTTGCTAAAATGATTTAGAGCAAAGAGCAAGTGACTTGGTCTCACATGATAAACAGTTTTAGTGCAAAATCTAAATTCAGCTTTTTCTGAATTGAATTAATATAGCTTTAATTTCTGCAATTTTACATGAGGCAGTTTATTTGTAAATGTTACTATAATAAAAAGGCCCCCTAAGGGTTAAAAATAGTTTATATATAGATTTTTGTAAAATGAAACAGTGACATATCCCTGGTTAAGTTATAAAACATGTCCCAAAGGGTCACATTGTTTACAGTAAGTAATTTTTTGATAGTAATATTATCCTATAACATATCAGTCACAAAATTCTAGATAACTCAAATGTTTAAGTTCCTGTACAATTCAGTCTTTTAACAATAAATGTAATTTAGGAAGAATTTAATGCTGTTGTTATCTTTTATGCTCTTTGCTTTGCTTCATTCTTTGCAGGTAGTATGCATCCGGATTGTCCTTGATCTTAAACACTATGTTACCTCGATATGGCAGGAATCAGTGACGGCTCCTCGTTTAAAAATATGTGTATGATGTAATGATGTGATAATGTGGCAGAGTGTGACCCTGGAGACGTATAAAAATGTTGTTACTCAGGGTTGACTTTCTGAAGAAGCAAACCCAATGATAGTGCTACCATTGAATCAGTGCAATCTATCTGGTCTGAGTAAGATTACTGTTTAGTCTGCTGTCATGTTTTATGGTCATTTAACAGATAACCCTTATAAAGTTTTATTTAAAGAGTTTGTATCAGGGAGAGAAAAAATAAAGTTGTAAACACAAAGCCTTACTTTACATTTGGCAGCATAGAAACTCAATTCTGCACCCTCTTGTTTAAGTCTCATCCTGGTCAAATTCTAAATTGAGGTGTAAACATGGTTAATTCTTTACAAGGAAATCAAGTCTTCCTCTCTTATAAACTGGGAGCTAGTGGACTGTTTTAAGAAATGGTGCAATGTGACTTTTACATTGGTCCTTGCAGCAGCATCTTGGATGAGCTCCAGCTACCTGATTGATATAAACATTATTTCAATAGTATAAGCAGTTGATTATATTGGCATCCATTATTTCTTCTTTGTACTATTTTAGTCGGAGACTGTGGCTCAGCGGGAAGAGTAATGGTCTTGTAATCAGAAAGTTTTAGGTTCAATTTCAACTTCTGTCAATTGTTGGTGAGCCAATAGGAACCCCTCTTTAGCCCATGTTGTAATTTCAGTATCAGTGTTTGAATATGTCTGTGCTACTGGGTGAACTGCACTCTTCTGTAAAGCCTTTGATTGGTCACCATGACTATAAACATACTGTACTCACATATATGTGGATTTCACTTTGGCAATTTTCTTAATATACCTGATTTTGTTCTAGACTTTTTGTGGTTGTTGAATTCAGGTGTAAGTCCTGTAGGGTCTGTTTGACTGATGATTTTCACTTTTGCAG
>NW_015150612.1:150300-152181 GCF_000732505.1 Cyprinodon variegatus
CTCCTGCGTCATCCATCTATTTATTTAGAGGAGGAAAGCGGGGACGAAGATGTTGTGAAAGAGGACGCGAGGGCGGCAGAAGCTTGGTTTGGTGTAGAAGGCTTCCAGCCGTACATGTTTGAGCCCTTGCCTCGCAACGCTGCCAGTTCTGTTAGCTCTACGCCTGCTGAAGACACAGACTTCGATCCCCGTGAACACTGGGATGGAAGTCAATGGGAAAGGAAATGATTCTGATTTCTTATTTCAACTGTTGCATATATTAGCTGCGACATATGATTCAAGATGCTATGACAGAAAAAATTTGATTAGCAGATTACCTTTAAATATGATTTCCCTACGACTTTAAGGTTACACAAGTACAGTAGTCTCCTCATGGTTCAAATTGCCAAACATAAAACCAAGACAAAAAAAATAAACTCCAACTAAAAAAAAAAAAAAAATGTAAAAAAAAAAAAAGAAAATCTGACTTTCTTGATAGGTGTTAGATCATGATCAGCTGTTTTAATATAGATTTCTAAAAAGAGTTTAAATCATTACAGTATCAGTGCTTATAGAAAATAAGCCCTTTGAGGGGAAATATATATCAGCAATACATTTGCTAAAAATTGTTTTTTGGAACTGTTGTGCAGCACATCAAGGGAGCAAGTTGTGGATTTCAGCTTATGAACTGTGTCTGTAATTGATCAATATTTCAGATAGTTACTTGAAAAACACCGGGTAATCAGAATTCTTTGAAAATATTTGCTAAGTGATTGGAGGAGTTGTTGGACAGAAGATCAGGAGGGACCAACATAGATAAGTTCATCAGCCTGTCAAAATAGTATATTTTTTTAATGGCATGAGATATTAAGACTTTCTTTAGAAATATTACAAAGAATCTTAATTTCTTTCTTCACAGGCTGTAAGCTTTTGTTTATTACTTTATTTCTTTAATAAACTCTTACAATAAGAGCCGTCCTCTATGGTACCTTAATTAAACCTTGCTGGAACAGTTCAATACATAACCGTGCATTGGGAAGGATTCTGCTGCCTGTTGGTGTAACTGGTAGCAGTGGTGCCTTGTAGTAAGATGGACCTAGGTTTGAATCGTGGCCTAGGGTCCTTTTTTCTCTGTTTCCTAAAGGCTACTCCCCTGGTTCTCCTGCTTCCTCCTAATCCTAAAACATAAATGTCAGGATTACTTGTGTCTTCAAGTGGGCATTTGCATTGACATTTGTCACATATTTCCCCGTGATATATTAGTGACATGTTCAGGGTGCACCCCGCCTCTCAGATCCGGGGCCAGGATGAAGATAATGCTGAGGTGGTTCCCTTCTACTATAGCCACATGTTTTCTCAGGAGAGACATTTTTGCAAACTCAAACAAATAAATGCAGTCAGCAGGGCTTTTTCCATTTTTTAAAAACAATTTATAATATAGGAGCAGCTGAATATGATGGTATTAAATATAAACTGCTACAAATTTAATTGATAGCAATCAGCTCTGACACTGACTTCAATCATTTTTCCCCAGCTTTTAATGACATTACACTGGCACAAGTACAGAGCAACAAAATGAATAATCTGCATTTAACCCATCCCCTTGGGGGGCAGTGGGCTGTCATTGTGCGGCGCCTGGGGAGCAGTGTGGGGTTAAAGGTCTTGCTCAGGGACTCAGAATGGCAGTCTGGGTCTCTATCGGACCATGGACTGTATTTGGAGAAATAGGTTGGATTTTGATTTTGGCTCTTCATCCTAGAAAGGGCTTTAAGATAATTGGTTGTTTGAAATAGCTCACAGGTTTTAAATGTCCTTTAGATCTACTGTAAATTACAGCTCAGCAACAAAGCAAAGAAAAACGAGCATGTTTTCTAGGTATGCCTAATAAGCTTTTCCACTTTT
>NW_015150612.1:152236-166969 GCF_000732505.1 Cyprinodon variegatus
TAATATACCTGATTTTGTTCTAGACTTTTTGTGGTTGTTGAATTCAGGTGTAAGTCCTGTAGGGTCTGTTTGACTGATGATTTTCACTTTTGCAGATACTTTTAAGATAATTGGTTGTTTAAAATAGCTCACAGGTTTTATATGTCCTTTAGATCTACTGTAAATTACAGCTCAGCAACAAAGCAAAGAAAAACGAGCATGTTTTCTAGGTATGCCTAATAAGCTTTTCCACTTTTAAAATTACAGTCTTATACAAAGATTTTAGGTCTCAGGTCGGGCACGGGTCACAGTTTGGAAATAAACAAAACCAAATGTGGGAAACCGTTTATGCTATTGTATAAAGCATAAACTAGTGATAAATGTACTACAGTACACTGATAAAGATTCCTCAAGACTAAGGCACAGATCTGTACTTCTTAAATGGGCTGAAATAAAATTCTCCTGTTTTTAACTAAGTCAAGAGTCTTTATCAAGATTCATACTTAGCAAGGAAGTTTGAAGGTGACAAAACTAAGAGGCATTAAAAGCTGTGCTTTTTAACCAAAATGCCAAAGATAGCTTTAGAGCGGTCACCCGGCTGGACCAGTGATCAGTAATATCCAGGCTACCAGGTTAACAGCATTCTCTTTGAGTTTACTGAGCCCTGTAGACCTCCTATGGCTTCTTTGATATTCTGCTGGGGCTTGCAGTTCAGCATTTATGTAAAGTGTCATGTGATGCATGTAAAAGTCACAGCCCTGGAGCAGTGAGCGCGCACAACTGCAAAGTGCACCAGAGGTCAAACATGTCAGTCTGTGACCGCCAGCTCTGGGTAAAGCAAGTTAAACTCTACCTCACAGTGCTGAAATTGCTTTCTACTGATACTTCAGATCGTATAAAATGCAATGTTCAAAGGTTTTCAACCACCCTATGGCAGGGTATTTGCTGAAAACAAAGCTTAACAGTTTAGACAGAGTAGGACACAGCAGCATTTTTTAAGTTTGCATATATTTTCCTAAAGCAGTTGGCAGAATTTCTATGTTTTAACAGAAAGTGTGACAAAAATGAGGACGCAGGAATGGGACAGATTAGAGATAAATAGCGAAAGTGTGAGGTAAAAAGAAACTAATACAGGTTTCCAAACCTTTTTTTTTTTTTTTTACGATTAGAAGCCTGGAGAGTGGGCTACCTATTTAAAACCTTAACCCCACCATTACATTGCCTTCCATGCGAGTTAACAAACCAGGCGGAAAAGCATTGAAGAGAGAAGTGATGCCCCATTACTGAGGTCGAAGAATAATTTAAAAGGACAACTATTAGATGTAGGACATGGCTAAAACATGGAAGATTTTTTTTTTTTTTGTCTAATTAAATCAAACTGGAACTTTTCAACCTATGCGCTAGGTGGGGATGCAAAGCTAGCACATGGACACAGCTTCATCACTATGAAACACACTGGTGGTAGTATCATGCTGTGGGGATGCTTTTTTTTCTACCAGGGGCATGAAAACTGCTTATATTTCAAAGGAAGATTAATAAAGCTAAATACAGGACATTCTGAAAAGAAACCCTAAAAAGGCTGCATAGAACTTATTACCTTTATTAGACATTACATTTCAGAGAGCTTCGGCCTATGATACAAATTACCACATTTACAGTTTCTTAACCCACATGCAGAACCACAGGAGAACAGGTAATCAGATAAATGTAGTTCATTTAAACAGTTTAAATAGTTCAATGAATTGTATGGGTCCTTGGAGGGAGGACTCACAGAGTCAGGTGCACACTGCTTAGCAGAAAAAGGGAGAGGACGAGTTTGAGGTTGCTGGCAGTAGGATCTTTAAGAGAAGTTTAACAAACTGATCGTACTTGGCTTGAAGTCTTCCTTCACTCAAATCTGCATAATTACCACCCTGATAATTCCATGTAAGGGTATGACTCCCAGCACATATAAGACCATGTTCATTTAAAGAAATGGCATTTAAGATGAAGAGGGGAGACTCTACCAGTTTGGATATTGAGGTTCTCCTGCCTGAGAGCTGAGCAGCAATATTAAATGACCAGCAAAGCCAGTAAAAGCATCGCAGTGGGAAGGAAATCACAAGAGCCTTAAATTATGTGTCTCCTGTTGGTTGCACTGTTACAGAAGACTGACTGACTGAAGACTCAAGTGTCAAGTCTGGCACACTAGTAAAATTTCTTCATGCCTGAGAGATTAGAATTAGGAGACAAAATAACAGTAAATGTGACATTTTCTCCTAAATCACTATTTATTGTAACGGTGTACACACCCTAACAATTTAAGAACAAATTTGTTTGTACGAACGCTTCTTGCATGAGACCAATTGTTCCTCTGAGTGCGTACTAGCCACTTAGAAAAGGTACAGGCAGACATGGGCAATGTGGAGTCAACAAGTAATCTCCATGTCATGTATTTAATCTACCCAGCCAATTAACCAGGTGAGTCCAATCTGCACAGGTTAATTCACGGTGAAGATTGGACTCACCTGCTTCAGTGGCTGGGTAGAACAAATACATGACATGGAGATGACTTGTTGACTCCACATTGCCCATGTCTGGGTACAGGTAAATAGGAGACATCTCTGGTTAACTCAAAACTCTTGCACGAAGAGTCACACACTATGTGTGCAACATTTTCTTCGTTCTTCACTAGGAAAAACTCACAGGAAGTGAGTCCAGTTAGTTTAAAGCTGATCGGGATCCTGGACTTTGGACCACATATGTATTGTATTAAGGGCTGGTTATACTCCCTGCAGCAGTGTGTTGCAGTGAGTTTGTCACAGATATTTTTGATTTATGCTCAATATTGAAGCGTGGTCTGTGCTATGTTATTCCACGTCACAACACAAGAGGGTCAATCAGGAACTAGCTGTGGGTCTAGATAAGACTGAGGCGGTGAGGAAGTGGGAGCAAGTTTTTGCGACAATGGAGTGACATGAGGGCAAAAAAGAGCGGGGATCTAAGTGGAAAAAGGTTCCCAGCGTTCTTGTGCACCTCGCTCTTCTAACTGGTCCATCTTCACGAGTCGTTTTCCCCAATGGCGGTCATACAAACAAAACAAGCAGGTAAGGTACCAAACAGGAAATACTCATAGAGCGGATGTAGATTTGACCAATCAGAGGCCTCCTGTCTGCGCTCACCTACAATTTTGGAGAGGTGCACCAGAGTGTCTACAGAAGGGGTGGGGGCACATTTGCATTCACTGCGACACACACGCAGACGACCTGGTTTCTGAGTATAAATCAGCCTTTAATCTTTAACATCCTCTGCGCTTATTCTGTACCATTTTCTGTAACTTGGTAGATCAAGTCTCTGTAAAGGGCTTTGCCATGACATATTTTTGCAAATCGGCACTATATAAATGAACTGAATTGAAATTTAATTGTTAAAATCTTCTTCGAGTTCCATGTGATTTTTATATTGTCTTTTTTGTCCATCCACTGCATGACTTAAAAAACCAGGGCAGAATTTTAGTTAAAACACTTCAGATTTAATATTCCTAGACACTCTATATCCATTTTGACATTGTTTTAAATAAAAATGACAAACATTTCAGTGTAGATTTCACCAACTATTAACACATCAAGTTCAAAATACTTCCAGATGTAGTTGGTGTGACTGGGGGTAAAGAAAGGTACTTTCTAAAGGGGGCTGAAAAATACTCTCCACTTTTCTTCAGATTTTTTTCTGTTTAAGATATTTAAAGCCATGTATGCTTTCCTTTGCACCACACAGTTGTTTGCTACTTTGAGCTTGTCTGTCAAATAAAAGCTAAATAAAATGGTTTTATGTGATTAACAGTTCAAATGGTACAGGAACCTTTAGAAAAGCATATGTAAGCCTAGCCAGCATGAAGGAATGGATCATTTCAGTTGGGTGTCTAACTGTCTTGGTTACATGTCCCGTGACCAATTTTCCTGTACAACTGTAGCACACGATTTATCATCAAAATTATAACATATTAAACCCATGAACAAATTGAGAGCGAGATTAGAAAGAGCAGTATGACTTCTATACCCAACGCACCGGGAGATTTATGACGGTAATCATCATCTATTCAGACCTTTTCATCACCTTGGGTGCTTACCTTCCAGAGCCTGGGCTAATACAACTCTCAACCAATAAAAAATGATTCTAGCTGATGCTGACAATTATGGCGCCCACATTCATACACAGAAGAGACACAGCTACTTGAAGGTCAACTTCAAGGAGGGGCGGTGAAGTGGGGACAGTCCATTTTAAAGATCCTTTTGTTGAATCCCTATTGAAATTCCTTAATAAAAAACGGGATGGCCTCTGCCTTTTTCAGAAATTAAATTGTCATGCTAATTCATTTTGATTGCCACATTGGAATAGCTAAACATAAATGAATGGTTGGGGCCAGATGCACCCACTGAAGCGTAACTGGGGACATTTCATAGTGAATTACCCTTGATCGACTCGTCCGGTGGATCTCAGTGCAAATTCTGATCAAACACCCCAGCATGTGTCGAATTCCAATCGCCTCTTTGCTAACTCATTGATTTGAATGCCTAACAAGTTGAAATTATTATCTGGTTGACAACTAGCACTGCTGACAGAGACAGTTCTTTTTATAATGAAAAAAGTGAGAAGAATTTAAATTTTAATCCCAAGTGAGAACTCCCTAAAAGTAAATGTACCTGGCAACAATTATTTGCCCTTTTTGAATGAGCAAATAAATATTCATGTTTTGACTTTCAAACACTTGTGGCTGCTAAAGGAACTGCATTGCATTTATTTTTGAAAGAGACATACTTAAAAACATGCTATTTTGCACAAACAGTGCAAACACAAAAATGCCTTAATATCAACCCAGTGAATCAACAGGTCAGCATTTGAATCCAACATCTGAAGGGTGCATAGAGGAAATTATGAATACTACAGATTAAAGCCTACAAATCACAGTGTGCATAAATGGGCAGGAAAAACAAGTCGCACAATGTTGCAACAGAGACAAGGCCCTTTTGGATGAGGGGGAGGATACTTTCCAATGAGCCATCTGGACACGGACCTCCTCAGGGGACATAGAGGAAATGCTGAATCAGTCTGCCCTTCTATCCTGCTCTATCTATCCATCTCCATCTCTATCTTTTAGGAAATGCAACTCTATGTGTTGGTGGTGTCTCTTTTCCCTGTTGTTTTTCTCTTTTTGAATGGCCCATAAAAAAGATTGCTCCCATGTGTACCACTTTATGCCGACTGGTTTCATGACCAAGAGCCAAAGGAGTAATAAAAGCAACTTAAATCTAGGATTTAAACCCAAGCCCTTATGCTGAAAAAAGGGGATTTGAACAGGCCACTTTTGTCATCATAATACACTAGGATCAGACTGGCAGATGTATTTGACCAGAAATAGGAGATAAGAAGCTCTTATTTCTTATGTATCTGTGCTTGATTACTTTCAGTTTAGGTTTCCATTTTTTTAATTGTAAATCCAACTTCCCTGCAAACAAATACGATTATTTATGGCAATGGAGCAAAAACTGAAAAACCCTTGAGCTCAAAATGATCAAAACAATCAGTTGAACAGAGGATCCAGTATTCAAGGTATATATCTAAAGGCGTTTATTTAAAAACATTGGATCTTTAGTGAGCAGCTAGCGCGTCTGAAGGCTAGTTTATACTCACAAACCAGGTCGTCTGCTTGTGTGTTGCAGACACATCCGCTCTACACTTTGCGTTTTTCCTGTTTGGTACCTTACCGGCTTGTTTTGTCTGTAGGACTGCCACTGTGTAAAACAACATGTGAAGATGGACCAGCAAGAAGAGCATGTTGCGCAAGAATACTGGGACCCTTTTTTCCACCTGGATCCCCGCTCTTTTTCGGCCTCATGTCCCTCCATTGTCGCACAAACTTGCCCCTTGCATTTTTCCAATTCCTCGCCTAATCGACCGTATCTAGACCCACAGCTTGTTCATGATTGTCCCTCTTGCGTTGTGGCATGGAATAACATAGCGCAAACCACGCTTCAAAATTGGGCATAAATCAAAAATATCTGCCTCATACCTGCGTCAAGCTTACTGCAACACACTCTGCGAGAGTGTAACCAGCCCTTTAGGCAGAAACCGCTGGTCCTTCACTTCAGTCCATGCCTAGAGACTGAGGTTTCTGCCGGTCGGCAGTCAAGCAAGATGTGGCGGGTGCTGCCCAGATGCTGTATTCTCAGAGGACGCAGAACAAGCAGGAGATGAGATACGAGCAGATGCAGAAAAGCAGGATAAACCAGAGGGTAAAGCCAAAGCCGGTGTCAAGGATGTGTTAAGGATTCAGAACTAGGAGATCCAATGTCCGAAGAGGTTATGAAGGGAAATTCAGGTTGAAGTTAGGAAGCAGATCCAGGTTCATTCCACAGGTATAATCTAGCAGGAGTCCAAAGATAGGTCAGGCAAACAGATCAGACGGGAACAGGCAGGCTCAGTGGTTAAGAGGCAGAACAGGTCAAGATCAGATTATCAGAAACACTAGGGTAACGCTGAAAGACTCGAGAATAATCAAGCCCTGATGACTGGTTAAATAGAAGCAGGAGCAGGTGGATACGATGAATGCTAATAAGAAAAAAGGATGGAGTAAGGCAGGTGAATTAAATATGTAATCCACCCAGTCATCAGCTCCAAGATCATGACAGTTACATGACAGATTATAGATGTGCCTCTGTCAGAAGTTACAAAATAAACATTTTTCTTTTACATTTTACTTAGTTATAATAAGACCGCTGAAAAAACACAAAACCAAGATAAACAGGACCTAACACAACACATTCGTGACACAGACCCCTTGACAATGATCCCCCTTAGTAAAGGCCAAGGCACACCAACTTAGCTCGATTTGGTGTCTGGTCTGATGGACAATCAGATCTTGTGAGTCACCATTCTCTGTAACTGTGCCTAGATATTTCCATGTTTGGAAAAAATACAAAGTAAATACAGAGTAAGATCTCTCAATCACAAGGTAAACTGTCTACGTTTTTCCACTAAAAGCTTCCACGAGAAATAACCAACCAAGATTTTGTGCTTATATTCTAGAAAGTCAGGCAAACTTTGACCAACACAAGCAATAAAATATTTCAATAAACTCATAATAGGAACTCAGGAATACAGAAAAAAGATAAAGTGAAACAGTGATCTTTATTGGGCCTGTTAGAGCAGCTACTGCATCTATACCTTTACTGCCCAGTTTGTTTACGCTGGGGAAATTTCCACTACATGCTCATAAATACTCAATCTCACTAGTTTGGTGGTCCATAGAGAGGGACCCTCTATACAGTTAGTATGACACTAAAAATGAAACAAGAAAACAGATGGAACTACAGTTTGACTAAAGTGTTGTGTTTAAGCCTTAAAATCCAAGGCAACCGATAGCCCTCAAAAGTAAACTATAAGTAAGTAGAGTAATTACTTCTATATCACTTTTTTATAGACAATGAATTCACAAAGTGATTCATAAGAGAAAAAATAAAAAACACAAAACATGCTTATACAAATACATGTGATCTTCCTTCAAATAGACTAAGGTTCTGTGCAGCTTACTGCAGGGGTAGCAGGACAGTGTTTCAAAGTCTGTGAGCCTGGGAACTGCCTGAAAAGCACAATCACTGTGTTTTCCTTAAAAGGGGTCTGAGGTACAACCAACAACATTTAAGTCGATGACCTTAAAGAGGCAGTGTGTAAACAAATGTATATTTTTACTGGCAAAAAAAAACAAGTTTTGCTTTAATAAATACATACTCTGCAAAGGTTTAATAGCATCATATCAAGAATAAAAGTGCTCTAGTAGCTTAGAACTGGTAGTTTATAAATGGATAGGAGGAGGCACCCAGTGGAAGATGCCATGTTGCTTAATTTTTTATCATACACTTGACACCTTGTCAGCCTTGTTGTACTTGTATCTGAAAACGTGGTGGTTTAAAGCATGCAAAATCTAAAGAAATCTGCCTATCTTCCTCTTTCTGTTGAAATGGAGGACTCTCCATGTCCATACTCTTTGTCCAGTGAAAGTCCAGAGAAAAACAAAAAAATAATGATTTGTAATAAATAGCTGATGGAGGTTCTCAGTCATCCAGGTCATAATCATTCTGTAAAAATTCTAACAATATCCACTGGACTTGGTTTCCAAGATCTGAAGACATTTCGCCACCTCAGGAAGCTTTCTCAATTCAAATGTCTGGATCCGCAGTGAGTTTGAGATACAAGGCTTTGTCTATATAAGACTCAAACTCACTGCATATTCAGACATTTGAATTGAGAAAGCTTCCTGGAGAGGTGGCGAAACATCTTCAAATCTTGGAAACCAATTCAAATTCAATTAAAATTCAATGTAATAAATAGGGGACGATGACATCCGCACAGCATTTACCAGGTGGAGACAATTTATGATGGAGCAGAGCTTAAAAATTGAAACGGAGGTTTAAGGCTTTATGCTGTACAGGTAAGGTAATGCAATTTACCTAATTTTAGAGTATAGCTATAAAAAGGAAAGTGTAGTCCAGCAACTAGTCTAAGCCCCCCCCCCCCTATTTATAGTTTACAAATAGTTATCAGCTGCTGTTTTTCTTCACAGAGGTAAGACAAGCTTATGTGTGCAGACTTCTTCCAGCCCTGTTAGCAGAGAAATGCTCCATGTGTTTCATTTTTCATTTTAGCTGATTTCAAAAGGGTGGTGACAGTTAACGTGTCCCCTCCATTTAGAAATAGCAGAATGTCACTCTGCGCCTTTCATAGTACTTCTACCTTCTACAGATGGGCAAAAGTCTGTCATTTTAAAGTAATTTATTGCACCACTAGATCGGGGTAAATCTCACACACTGTGCCTTGAAATTCCTAGATGGAGAAAATGTCTTCATGTATTTAGGAGCACAACAATGAATTGCTGTAAATGTTAAAACCAAAATCTTAAAATGTGTAATAATTATCAATCCAGTAGGATATTATCAGTATATAGGTGGTAAGAAACATTTTTATGGTATTTAAGGAACTTCCTCAATGGATACAAAAAAGGAGTATCTGACCAAAATCTAAACTCTGGATTACTCTACAAGACAGTGGTGGCTATCTGAATAAACTTGGTGTATTGAAAAGATAAAAGACCTGTCTGATAATTAACTAACCAACAGCATCTATCTGAGAGTTATTTTTTCTAGGTATAGAGTCAAAAAAAAAGATCAGCTTTACACTTCTACAAAGAGCTGCTACTTAGATAGGACAATCCGCTGACAAGAAAAGCAACTGGGAACTCCATCAATTGGCATTTTATGGAAAGTGGAAGAAAAAAAATAAAATTTTCACACAAAATCAGTGGGAAGTCTGCAGTTTGACAAAAGGCATTTAGGGTGCAAAGTGAATATGTGGAATAAGGTGCTCTGCTTCAATGAGAAAAACTACATTTTTTGACCTACATGTAGCCCAGGTTAGAATTCCATTGTCCCATTTTTTTCCCAGTCACCTGAACACACCACAAGAAACACCCTTGAATCTAACCAATCATAGTGTAGTTTATAAGCTGAGGTACGTGTCAAGGGGAAGCCTCCAGAGCAGCTGCACTCATGTCTACAACTGTGGTCTTTAGAAAGCGACTGGTGCCGCGGTGTGTCGAATATCTGCAGGAATTGGCCATTTACTAAGACTTGGATCATGGACTATATTTGCATCCAACAGATTATTCTCTTTCTTTGGATGTAGCGTTCATCGTTCATCTTTGAATACTCGGAACTACGGAACTTAATTTTCTCAAGTGCACTATATCAAAACCAATTCTTCTGCAGATTCAATACCCAAATATTTTGGGTATTGTTAGTGTTTTGTTGTTTTTCTTGTTTCCACAGAATATATGGTACCAACACCAAATATAAGTATCTGCCTCGGTGTCATTATTTACTTTCTTTGGAAATATGGCATTGCTACTGTAGAGTTTCATGTTGATACCTCTTTGTATTAATGACAAGCCTTGTTTTCCCAGTGAGGAGGATGCCGCCTAACACATCACACTGCACGCCTCTCCACCACTAGATGTTTGGCATAGGCACAGAAGGTTAGACTAGCTTTCCAATGGAGCAACCCACATACTCTGCTGCTAGACTCACAAATGTGGCATATTTTCAGAGGAAATAACAAAGCTTTATCCAGACTGTAAGATTAATTACCAAAAACATTGTTACACAGATTTCCTTTCATTTCCTTTTCCCACTATGATTTGTTTCCAAGCTGCCAGACTTAAAAGTGCTCTTGATAATTTTTTTTGAAGGGCTCTCAAACTGGACTTTAACGTTTTTTTCACTAATTCCCAATGCAGCATCTGACCAAAAGATTTTTTTCCCTTTATTACCTTTTAAGATACTTAAGTTTGCGCTATGAATCCTTCAGACATAAAAGGTCCCCAAGCACAGAGGAAAGCATTGCTGTGTTAACAGATAGCAGAAAAACTAGCAAGGAATCAATTAGATCTTTAGGCACTTTGTTACTAGCAGGCAGCTTAGTCCGATTTTTTTTTTTTTTTTTTACATAAATCATTTATTGATCCCAAAAAAATAACATCTTAGCACTGAAAAATATTCTGGTGGAGCTGTTTGTTGTGAATGTATAATGTAGTAGATAATGCCTATTCTCCTGTAATCAATCCAGATGCTCTTTTTTTCTGCTGGAGATACCGATTTCCTCTTTTTGTCATTATTAACCGTTAACCTTTGTCATTTATTTCATCTATGCTGCACAACATGTTGTACTTGTCAAGTATGGGGATTCAGGCAGAGTTAGTGAAAAGCCAGTCAAACTTCCAAAGAGTTTCAGAAGGTCTGGAAATAAATATGAGAGGAGAGGAGGTATGAAGACATCAGGAGTGGTTTAGAATATTTGCACACTATAGATCAAATAAAGGACAGCCCAGCTTTAAAGTAAATGTTAGCTGTGAGTTTTGTCCATCACTTCATCACTCTGTCCCCCATAAACTACCCTTTAACTCCACTTCTCCTACTCTGCTGTGTCTTTTACCGTCAGCTGGCGGAGCTGGAGGCCCTCAGGGTATTGATATGGCCTGCCTCAGTGCTGTCAGACTGATAGGAGGCATGTGATTCACAGACGAGTTCTCGGCCATGGTACCCTTAGCTTCCCAATTCTACTGCACACCCGCACACACATTTAGGGCAACATATTTATGCACTTTCACTTGCTGACATGCAGAGCTGACTGAAATAAACAAAGCGCAAGCATGCTCTAATTCATAAAGGAACATGGGCGTACAGAATTAAACACACACCCAATGCATGCACAGACACATCCACTATAGCACTCATATAGGCACACACACACAAACACACACTCCTAACAGTAGCTCCTGACACCCTCAATCTGTCACAGCCAAAATCCAGAGGACCTCAAACTGGAGTCAGAGGGTCAAATCAGTTCTCTCAGCAGAGTTTTAGCTAATTAAAGCTGACATTGACAGGCTGCCAACAAAGGGACAATCTTTTTATTCATCTATGACATTTATTTCATATTTGATCTTATCTTGTTAAACGGATGAAAAAGGGAATTTGCTCCACTGTCACTCAGCTAAGGCACTGAAGGCTGAACTCATAAGAATATTTTACTGATACACCAGCAGTTACTTAAATTTTTAGTGATTTGCAACATTGATCATGGTTTTTACCTCAAAGCATTGTATTAAAGTCATCACAAGCCAATTATTAAATAGTGAATGTTTGTAAAAGGAAAGGTAGAGTGTAGAGTATAACAATTACTCTACAATTACAACTCAAACTCATTCAAGATATGTCTCTACCAAATCCAGAGATGCAAACTGTGGCACATTCCTCTGAAAATTGCTCAAACTCTGTCCAACCAAATGGAGAGAAAATCTGATTGCCATAGCTTCTAAACGGGAATAATGCGTGGGCTTGGACTAGGACATTCTAAGTAATGAGTTAGCTTTGATGTGGACGACTAATTTGTCCCATTTTTTAAATGTATTTATTTATTTTATTGTCATTACAATGTCACTTTCAAAGTACAGAGCAATGGAATTAACTCTCTGCATTTACAAATCCCCTTGGGGAGCAGCGGGCTGCCATTGTGTGGCACCCGGGGAGCAGTGTGGGGTTAAGAGTCTTTGCTCAGGGACCCAGAGTGGTAGTCTGTGGGAGTGGGGCATGAACTCGAAACATCTAGATTCCTAGCGCAATGCCCTAAACACTAGGAAGCCACCCGCCAGCGGTGGAGGTTAGGTTAAAGGTCTCTAACATACAGTATATTCTTTCAGAATTGCCCTTTACTGTTTAGTTAAATCATTCCTTTTATAGATTTCTACCAAGAAATTTGGAATGTGCTTCAAATTAGGGAAATAGTGTTATCAAGGTAAGATGTAGTGTTATAATAAGATTCCTCTGCTCCTTTCCATCTCTGAATATCTGTGAAAAGCAACACCTACTGCATCCCACTACACCACTGAGCTCCCCTCCAAGTTCTTTATAATCCGTAAGACAGAAGCGGAACAGAAAATTGGAGGGACCCCGAATTTTGACGGTAAAGGTCAGAAAGGTGAAGTTTGTAGGAGTCGTGAGAATGTGGAACTGTTTTTATTCATTAAAGTAACAACATAGCTGCTCCACTGAGTAGATGTTGGCATTTACGTATGAAAGCGGAGTGGAGCAAAACTGGAGGATGTGGAATTTTGGGATTCATTTTTCTACAGCTTTATTCCGGATTTGGGCAAGGATGAGTTGGGCTTTATGATGCAGTTTATTTCCTGATATTCTTTAACAAATACCTGAGGAATGGATGGATCTAAAATTAAATAATTCATTCACCTACTGTATGAACTGCATTTACTAATCAAGACAGATATGACAAAGAAAAATAAACAAGGCTTTATTTCTTTTCAAACAGGGCTTCCTACCACACTTCCCAGATGAAGGGTACATCAAATAAAGTTTATTTGATGAACTGCTTTTCATTGATCAATCACATATAACTTGAATATAACGAAATGTATGTGTGATGTGATTAAATGCAGTGAAAGGGGTGTGGATCTATGGAAGCATCTACAGTTTGAGAAAAATGTGGCAGAGAGGAATAAGTATTGCACTGGAAAAAATCAAAATCTAAATAAGTCATTTTTTTTTAAATTAAATTAAGTGATTTTTTTTCTTGGATTGAGGAAGTAAGAGACAGTTTTTTCCAATGTACAGTAACAAGACAATTTACATTTAAAATAGGAAAACACAATTGCAAAGTCTTATTTCAAGTGTATGTTATCTAATTATCTTATTTTAAGAGTAAAAATATGAATTCCATTGGCAAACTATCTCATTTACCTACTCAAATTAAGGGTATATACAGTTAATTTAAGGAATTTTTTACTTATTTCTAAATCGTTTTTCTAGTGTGCTACTGAAAAAACCCTTCTAAAATGAATTATTTAATCTATATTCTGATCTATGAGGGGAATCAAAACCTTGCTTTTTCTTGTCCTCTAAGGATTCATGCCCTCTATTCTTTAGTGAATATTCCAATCACAGAAGCAGTGCACTGCTACTTTAGTTTCCATCATATGAATTATGAACTGATTGTGTTATACTGAGTCAAAACTAAGGAAAATAATAACTGATAAGATATTGCACTTCATACAACACTTCATACGTCTTTGAGCCTGTGAGGTTACTTTGCTCTTGCCATAATAAAATTTGTTTTTGTTCCTGCCCTTGACTGAGCTTCAAGCTCCCTCTGTGACATTTGGGTGTTCTTGGTGTTCCAAGGGATGAGTAGGCGCCGTTTAGTACAAAGGCAATAAGTGTTGAAATAAAATGGCCGTGTCCTCCGCAGTAGGTCTTTTAATTGTTGCGACGCCGGGCGGGGGATCGGGGAGACAGATGTGGCGGGAAGCAATCATGTGATGAATTGACCTCAGTGTTAAATGGTGTCAGTCAGCCTCTTAAAATTCAATAAGCAAGTCAGTGGGCTTGCATGAAGATCTACACACTCATCAGGGTGAATTTCCTGCTCTCTAAAAAGGTCAGTCGTAAAATGTCACCCTCAACTTGCTCCAAGTGGCACATTTTATATTACCATAATGCTTTTAGACTGGACTTTCAGGTTATTATAACAATAAAAATGATTTATTTTGGTGACAAATGACTAAAACATGTACAGTACACTGTTACTGTACTCAGTTACATGTTTAAATTTAAGCCACCACAAAGCCCTGAAAATACAGTACAGGATATGTACCAAATGTTTTTGTATTAGTAAGTTATTGGATTTCAAATGTACATCCTGGGAATATTAAAGCAGAGCTTCCATATCCATTAATAGTTTTACTCATGGTTAAGTTTTGTCAGTTGGACTCAAAAGGAGCAACTTTCATTTCTGTAACAACTTGTTGGTTGCTTAGTGGAAGATGTACTTCATTAGTACTGCTCATTGACTATGTCTGATTAATAAACTGTACAGAAAGACAGCTAGAAATGTATTTATATGTATAATATGTCCCACACTGCATGGAATCAAACTTTACCGGACTTAAGTTACTGTGGATTAGAAGAAACATTTGCATTTGCTGAATGCCTAAATAATAAGAGCCATATTTTGCTCTTCAAAATGCTTTTTTTTTTTATTTAATTCGAAATCAAAATAAGCTTTTAAAGGAAAAGTCTGTTCACATTCAGAATACAAACTTCTGAAAGTACTTTAAATATGAAATTATTACATACTTTTCAATAAATTATA